>NW_010973013.1:4630051-4636248 GCF_000737465.1 Haliaeetus leucocephalus | reverse complement strand
GGACTCTTTGGGGGGGGGGGGGGGGGAGAAAGAAGCTTAAAGCTACATAAGTATTGGGACATTTTAAAGTTATGAATGCCAAAAGTTAATGCCGTCTTCTTACAAGTCTGCTTTTGAAACGTAGTTATTTCTACAGCCAGCTTGTAACACTACTGCTGTCTGGAGTCCGAAGCAATATATTGACCTAGAAGAGTGGACAGAATGGTAGCAGGCTGTACCTTACCCCTTTCTTTGCCAATATTGTTACAGAACTAATGAGTTCAGGGAAGGCAGGAGGTAGAACTCCACTGTACAACCTCTTCTCCGCCAAGGCCAGGAAGGGAGGGGGTGACCGATCATGAATCGTGATGGGTGATATCTTAGAAATCCTATCAGGAAAATCTGCTTAAAAATGCATTCTTGACTATTACTAATTTAGGCACTCTACAAACATCATTTAGGGCTCTCCAGGCTACCAGTGGCCTTCCTGCTAAAAAAAAAAGAAAAAAAAAAAAAAAAGAAAAAAAAAAAGGGCAATCAACTTTGCCTTGCGAGGTCTTTAAACTCAATTTCCCCATTTTAGGGCTGTTGTGCTTTGAGTCTAGTGTGGGCTTGGCCTTGACGTGGCATTTAATATTTCAGGTAATCTATCTATGGTAAACAATAACAAGAGCTGCAAACAACACAATACACACACTTTTCTATTTCTGGAGGCCTTTATAAACAAAGAGGCTTTGCATGTACTTTGTATGCTTGTACTGGATACAAAAGAGCACAACGCTGGGTTCTGTTATTGGCATCTGTCACTGATCTCATCAAACTTCTTGATGACTAATTTGCAACCTATTTTTGTGGTTCTTTTTTTTTTTTTTTTTTTTTTTTTTTCCCTCGGTGGGGGGTTTGCTGAGGAGTTCAAATTAGTTAGCATTGAAGCTGTAGTCGGGGATCTCTCTTTTCTGCAGCAATGCAGTGCCAATTCGTGCAGCAGCACTCGCAGAAATCAGAGAGACTTTTGCAGGTTCTGCAGCAATCTAATTGCCCGTAGAATTAACTGCTCGTGTAGCAGTCCAGAGAGAACATGAGTACAGCCTGCCCTGCTTGATACAAGACTACAAATTTCTTAAATACCTCCATGTATATACATGTAAATTTGGCCTTAATTCCTATGGTTTTATATTGGAATGAAGTAGGGAACCCACCCAAAGTGTTAGCACTCTTTGTGCGAAGTTAGACAAAAAAAGAAAAAGAAAATATGAAGTTAAGTGGCATTGCAGCACTGGTAGCCAGCAAAAGACAACCCCCAGTGGAGTATAAGCCGTCCTCCTCAAGGCAGGTCAAACCAGGGCTAAATGCAAGTAACGGTAGATGGACTTGGCAAAGTGCCCTGACAACTGATGGACCAACCGGGGCTATTTCAGACCAAGAGGGAGCTTTCTTTCCGAGTCAAAACTCCCCACTGGAAAATGTTCTCCTACCAGCTCCTTCTGTTCTAAATTGAAGGGATCTGGCTTATGTGCATGGTTTCAATAAAATGAAACAAAATAAAAATCAGCTTGCTTTTGACAGCAAGGAATAGAGAGAAAGAGATTATTTCTGTCTTTACACACGCAGAGTCAAGAAACATTTATTATGAAGATTTAAGCCTATTTGGATGGACAGATTTATAGACAGAAAGACTTATTAACTGTACCAGGATTTATTTGAACTATACATACAGAGAGAATAGCTGCACTACAGAGAAAGCAGCCTAAGTATTTCCATTGTAAACTCTCCCTTTTTTTACGTGATCACAAAAAATTGGAATTTCTGTGTATTTTATGACTGCACAAATACTCCATCCATCTCTCCTAGACTAATATTTTTTACCTTCCAAGTCTCCAGTTAGTTCACATGATAAAGTTTATTGGCTTCCTTTCTAAAGTAAAGGGTTTCTGCTCTAAGTTCTGTAGGGTTAGGACACAAAGTGGCCACAGTTATACGCGGATGACAGGCCTTGGTTCAGTACTTTGCAATTCATTGGCTTTTGAAAGAAACATTCTCTGCTGTTTAAACAAGGAAAATTAACACCCTCAGTGTTATCAGACATTGAAGTGTCTGAAAATCAGACATTTTTAGTATGGGGAGATCCTGCGTATAGATCTTAAATTCATCAGAGTTTATGGTGGTAGGTGGAAACATTAGTTTGAATGTTTTCTTCTCTAAGCCACTGTCTGTAGGAAGGATAAACATAAATTCTGGCCTGCTTAATTGTAATCACAAAAGGTCCACAGGTTTTCAAATGAAGTGAAATTCCGAACCCAGTAGTGGAGAAAAGCTATAATAGAAAAACATAGGAAGTGTGTTAAAGTGTCCATTGAATAAGATTCCCTGTAATACAGATAGATATTTGTGGAGGTTTTTTTTCTGAGTTTGCTGAACAGCACTTGAGCTTCGGGAGTTTAAGAGTGGATGTTGCAACACTAAGTGCAGGATTTCTGGAGAACAGAGGTGGCCAGAGAAGTCTGATTGCATAAGGCAGCACTTAACCTAAAGGAGCCCCGAGTTTGACAACTTCTGCTAGCCTAAGGCATGGTCTGCTTTTAACTTTTGCTGGTGTTGCCGAAGTTTGTCTTAGCTGATACAGCTGTATTGACAAGAATCGGGGTGTAGAGAGATATGGTTGTAGCAGCAAGGAGTATCTGATTTTATCCGAGGAAGTAATGTAACTTATAGTCATGGAAGTACTTTTTTTGTTTGTATAAATCTTTTTTAGGAGCATTTGGTGTTTATAGGATAATGGCATTAGAAGCAGCCAGGGAAAGATGTGTTTTTACAGTTAAGGATATTCTTGCTCACAAATGTAGGAACCTACTGGTATTAACAGAGTTCACTTGGTGGAAGTAACTTGATTAAAAGTTACATTTACTACCAATGTGACCTGCACAGGGTAAGTGTTAAATGGGGTTAAAAAGCCATTAAATTAACTTCACTGAGCTAGGTTTCCGAAATCTAAAAACTACCTTGTCAACACTATAGTTTATTTTCACACTTTATTTGCTCTGCCTGCAATGGGACATTTATTTGTTTACACAAACTCTTGTTTACTGCCTTCTTTTGTACCACTTCTTCCTTCTTTGAGAGAACCTTCAGAGACTGATGCCACAATGTTGATTGTGTTGGGAATACGTGATTCTGTGTCCTTGGGGATTAAAACCAGATCATTTCAACTTCAGCTAGTCCTCAACTAACAAAGATTCATACTCTTATGTCAGCAGGGGGTAAGAAAGCAAGTATTTTAAATAAGAAATGCTGTTTACCATCAGTTTTCTACTTGCAGATGCTTTTAACTTTTACTTTTCATTAAAAAGCTTAACTCTGAGTGCTAAGACACCCAATTAAGCTTTTTAAACAGAATCATAGAATCGTTTAGGTGAGAAAAGACCTTTAAGATCATCAAGTCCAACCATAAACCTAGCACTGCCAAGTCCACCACTAAACCATGTCCCTAAGCGCCACATCTACCTGTCTTTTAAATACCTCCAGGGATGGTGACTCCACCACTTGCCTGGGCAGCTCGTTCCAATGCTTGACAACCCTTTTGCCTAATACCCAATCTAAACCTCCCCTGGTGCAACTTGAGGCCATTTCCTCTCGTCCTATCACTAGTTACTTGATAGAAGAGACCGACCCTCACCTCACTACAACCTCCTTTAAAATAAAAGATAGAAAGACTAGAAGTACCTAACTACCAAGATTTTCTTCAAATTGGGAAGAAGTGCTTGCTGTTATCACAAAAAACTGCGCAAGAGAGGATTTTATTTCCTGGAATTTCCTTCTTTTCCTTCCTGTCCCCATCTGCCTTTCACTTGCTTTCATAGATGCTTCCTTCTTCACCTTCCTGTTATTCTTTCTCTCTTCAATCTTTTAATGATATTTTCTGAAAATTACTTCACTTCTCAGCCATGCACTGCATTAGATCACCTTTCTCCTCCCTGAAATTCAGATAGTCCCCGTCTTGTTTGTCTCTGTGGTTCAGAGTGCAGAGCCAGGAAAATGTCATATGTTATTAAAACTAGAGCTAGTACATACCAGGTGCTGAGCACATTGCCAGGTCCAGAAAGAGATGCTTGCTTAGGCATCAGTAACCCCCTTCACATTTTAACCAGGTACTTAAATAAGAATTAGATGCCTAAATAGCTTTGTGGAGATTGGCCTTTGTGTCCTCAACTCTTCGTTTGGATATGCAGCAGCAAAATAATCCATTAATTTAACAGTCCCTAAGTAGTGTTTAACGTCATAATGTAACACCTAAAAATGACCCATTATAATCTATCTGATGAAAAAACTTCTCTAAGTAGTCTCCAAACACAGATTTAAACTAGAAACTTTAGTGGCAGTTATGTGTGTGCGCTGCATAAATAGTACACATTTAATAATGCCGAGCACTTAAACACCCTTTTTATCCTCAGTAAAACATTAAATGAAGTACCTTTGAAGTACCTAAACATTTTATTCATTTGTCCTTGGTATTTAAGCACTTTAGGCCTCCCTGACACAGTAGATGGCAGATGGAGTAAGGCTTTAGATTAAGGTGCTCAAGCTACGTACGTACCTGACAACACAGAGGAGAACGCTTACACAAAGTCCTGCTGAATCCACACCAAGGTGTATCTTCAACCAAAGTTGAATAAACTATGCTCGGGCTGGAAGGGATCTGCAGAAAGCCTCCGTTGCACGCTTACACCTACCGGGAACACCGCAACGGGGAGCCAGCCGTGCTTTCCCGGATGCGAACGGGGAAATTCCCACTAAAAGGTAGCACAGTACAACTCTTGATGGAGGCCTTAAAACAGCCGAGCAGAAGTTAGTCTAGACAGGACTTGCCAACTGAAATTGTATCTGAACAACCGCCTTGCCAACTGTATCGTTACACGGTTGGCAATACCGGCTTCCTATTTCAGAGAAGTGATAGCAATTTTAAGTTGCTCGTCTGTAGGATGTCTAGAATCATTAAGAACAGTCAGTTAACTACTGCATGTTTCTAAAACGGCAGCAATGTGTGAACAGTTTACTGAAAAACTGGTTCCAGTGACTGACTGAAATATTTTGTTTCCTGAGTCAGATTGATAGAAAACCTAGTGGTATTTATGGATTAAATTTCCAACACATATTACTTGCATGAATAGGAAGTACACATCAGGGGCTTTAATTTTAGGAGAGTCGGCGAATCCAGGCTGACGTTTCTTTAAGATTTCTTTCCTTTTCCCTTAACACTGCAACTTAGAGAATTTCTTGTACTTTATTTTTTAAGAGGTGACAGTGCATGGCAGTTGCAAGCTGATAGTTTGGAAAATTGGGGTTTCTTACTTCTTTTACACTACGACTTATTGAGACAGGTTGGAAAAGTCACTGATTTCCTTCTAAGCTGCCTTGCCCTGGGACAAGCTGCGGGGGGGGGGTAGGTGGTAGAGGAGACCACCCCACCCTGAAGAACCGCTTCCCCCCCCCCGAAGACACAGCCTGCCCTGCCACCCATGAAGCACAGAAAGGGCTTGGGCCCTTGGGGGTGTGTGTGTTGGGTTCCCCCCCCCAAGTCCTGTTTATAATTTACCTTGGGGTCTTTGTAAAACTTTGAGGACGCGGTGCGGTTGCGTGGGGGGGGGAATAAAACTCATCGCCCCCAGGGTGGGGGGGGGGTGTTCAGGGTCATTTCTCCGTCGTGCAACACCACGATGAAGGGCGTTTCTTCTCGCTGAGGAGGGGGCAATCCGCCCCGGGCTGAGCAGAGCCGGGGGCGAAATGCCTTTTTTTCCCAAAACCTCCGCAGCTGGGTAAGGCTTGTGCCTTCCCTCCGCGTCCGCGCGAATTAGAAAGCGCCTCAGCAAATTGCGGTGGTTTTCGTTTAAATGAACACGAAAGGTAGGGAGGGGGAAAAAAAAAAAGCATTCTCACACCCACTGCTCGCCTTCTCCCTTTCACGCATCCGCACCCCGCACCCATGAGCTCATGCTGCTGAAGGCATGGCACAAGATCTACGGCAGGCTGGAAACTGGGGAGGGAGGGAGAAAGGGAGGGAAGGAGGAAGAGGAGGGAGAGGAGAGCAGAGCCGGCAGCGGGCGGCTCACCCCCCCTGCTGTGCCCAGGTGCGGTACTGCAGGGGCTGCGCCGCCCGCCGCTGGCTGCGGGGGGGGGGGGTAAGCCCCCGAGCAGCCCTCTCTTTGCGGCACAGTGGCCCTTTT
>NW_010973013.1:4628303-4630041 GCF_000737465.1 Haliaeetus leucocephalus | reverse complement strand
TGTTAAGACCCGGAGTGTTGTCCCTTTGGATGCAAATCTTCGTTTTTCAACGTGACATCGCCTCCCTTTCGGCTCCGGGGTGGGGGGTAGAGTAGCCCTTCCCGCTGTTTTCCGGGCGAGAGGCGCGGTGGGACCCCGCACACCTGGGGAGGGGGGGGGAACTCAGCCCAGAAACGATTTTTCAGCCCAGTTTGCGGCCACGTCTGCGGTGGGCGGCCGAGGTGCGGTAGTTGAGGTGTGCCAGAAAAAACCCCACCAAAAACCACAAAGAAAAAAAAACACCGAAAACCCCTCAAACCGGTAACTCTTTGTTAGGCGCCGTGTGTGTAATTACCGGTTCATCAGCGCCGATGCTCGAACAGAGGGGAAACATCTGACGGGCGAAGTTTAGGCCAATTAAAAGACCCCGGCGTGGTTCTTTTTTTTTTCGGAGGAAAGTGGGTTTTCAAGCCCCTGCTCCATCCGAACTCTAGGGGAGGAGGGGGAAAGGCTCCCGCCGTGCCGCGGCCGGGGGGCGTGGGAAGCGCGGGGTGTGCGCGGATGCTCCGCACCCGCGCTCCGCCGGTGCGCGGCTCCCGAAAAGCAGCTGAGGGGGAAGAGGCAGGGCGGCTGTGTGGGAGCTGAACTCAGCCTCCCTCTTTAACATAGGCTCGTCCTCTGCATTGCATCCAAGCTTCAGCGATTTGCTGTTTGCAGACTGCAGATTTGCATAGCCCTGCTCTTTGCGAGCGTGGTTATTTTATTTTTTTTTTTTTTTTTTTTTATTCTCCCCCCCCCTTTCCCCTCCCTTCCCAGCTTCTTTCATAAGGGTGCACTCTTCTCCCTGAAAACATCCTCGGGTATTACTGCCAATAGCCCGTTGCGATTGCCGGAGCAGCCCCGTTATTGTCTGGCGGCGTGGTGCGGGTGGGTGCGTGGACGAGCGTGTGCGTGAGCGCCGGGAGAGAGCTCGCTCGGCGAGGGCTCCCCAGTTCGGAGCTGAATGGAGGGGAAGAGCACCAGTTTGCTTTTTCTTCTCCGCTTTCCCAGCGCCGGCTGATGGAGCGGCATCCCCTTTTTTCTTGCTTAGCGGCGAGGTGGCAGGATTGGCTCCAGCGTGGATTACTGAGGATGGGGGAACGCTCGGCACTCGCGTAGCCCTCGCAACTGTGGAGTATTGTTAATGAGCGGCAGCCCCGGGAAAAGCCGAAACTAGCGCTTGTTCCAGCGCGGGGCTTCTCCCCTCTTCCACCTCTTTGCCGAGGCTCCGTACCGCCCGGATTCTCCGCCTCTGACTATGTCTCGGATTGTTTTGGGTAGAAGAAGACCCGGAGAAAAGGATCCTCGGCAGCTTTCCCGAAGGCAAGAGATGGCTCGCCTGGTGCGCTGAGCTCCCCCCGGCGCCTTGTGCGTGCACCTCTGCCCAAAGTTTGCCTCCTTCGCCGGGGCCGCTGCTCCTCCCGAGGCCGCCCGCCCTCGCCCCGGGAGGATGGGGGGGTTCCTCCGGGCCAGCCCGGAGCCGGGACCCACCGGCGGCGGCGGCGGCACCGGGGGCCGCTTGGCCCTGCTCTGGATAGTCCCGCTCACTCTCAGCGGCCTCCTCGGGGTGGCGTGGGGGGCCTCCAGTTTGGGTTCTCACCACGTTCACCATTTCCACGGCAGCAGCAGCAAACATCATTCAGTGCCTATCGCTATCTACAGGTCACCGGCTTCTTTGCGAGGCGGACACGGTGGGTTTTGGAAGACCGGCTCGGTACAT
>NW_010973013.1:4403077-4628159 GCF_000737465.1 Haliaeetus leucocephalus | reverse complement strand
GTCCTCCTCCCCAACCCGCCGCAGCCGGCTGGAAAAGCCCAGCCCGGAGGCTCCTCCATCGCCGCGGTCCCTGGGTGGGAGAACCCCGGGTGTTCGTGTGTGTGTGTGTGTCCCCGGTCCCCCTCCCTGCCCCAGCCCCGGGGACACCCCCCCCCCAGTGGGGGTCTGGGGTCCTGCGCCCCGGTGAGAAGCAGGGCTGGGAGCCGAGGGAACCCGGGGAGGGTGGGGGGGGGTGTTTGTGGGGGGGAGCCCGTGGGTTCCTTAAATTGCTGGTGATGATCACGCTCCTTCCAATTCATTACCTTGGTGGAAAGTCGATGAACTAAAGCAAAGGGCAGCTAATTAGGCGGGGGACCGGGGAAGAAGAGAGCCTTTGGACGCTGAGAAAGGGGAAAGAAGGAATGCCCACCGTAGCGGCCGGGAAAAGGGACGGAGAGAATATTCTTTTCAGGTGCAAATAGGTTTTGCTTAAGAATTACAGTGCTCTGGCACTTAGTTTCTGAAGTGACGGGAAGCTGCTTCGGTGCCCTTTAAGCGGCCCCGTTACAGTTTTTCTCTCTCTTTTCGCATGCATACTTGCGTGAACCTGTACATAAACACATGCAAAATAGACATGCATATGTTCAGCCTTACCAAAAGCTGTAAAAGAAAGCGAAACACCAGCTTTAAAAGGATTTAAAGCCTCCCTTTGTCTCCGAGGGAGGAAAAAAAAGATAAAGAAAAACCCTTGTTGGCTTCTGATTAGATTATACAGCTTCATTCTTCTTCATTTTCTCATCTTGCCTTGCTTCATTTGCACGATCATGCCGTACCATTTACAAGCTTTGCAAAGTGAAAAACAGATCTTGTACTTAACCTTTGCCTCTCTGTGCAAGATGACCTAGTTGAAGGCATGAGGTAGTTAGGATTTATTGGATTTTTTTTTTTCAGTGATTAACAATGCTAGCCTTAGTGGAGACAATAGTATTGTTTACCTGAAAATTCCCACTGTGTGCTAAATACCCTTTAATACTCAACTGCTAGAAAAGGCAAAGTGCACAGAAATGGCTTTTCTTAAGCATTTTGTTATTTTTTTTTTAAAAAGTTACATGTCTGGTCTAATCCCCCCCACCCCCACCCCCCCAAAAAAAAAGACTGAGAAACTCAGGCCACCACTCTCCTCTGTAGTGCACTGAGGCAGTGCAAGATTGAGAATGCTGCATGTTCTGTACTGTATGTTCTTAAAGGGGAAAATTGAAGATGTATGCGTGTGCACATATATGTATATGCTTATTATTCTTTCAATTTCTGCCTATATGGGAATATCATTTAGGGGCTTGCTATTGATTTGAGGGAAGGCTGATAGAAGGAGGGGAGCTGAAACGTGATTGTAGAGGTACCAGCTACAATTCCTTAGAATGCATTTTAAAATCACGCCTTTTGCCAGTTTTTAAAAACATTACCTTGGACCCAATCAAAGGGTGAT
Organism: Haliaeetus leucocephalus; assembly: GCF_000737465.1. NCBI lineage: Eukaryota > Metazoa > Chordata > Aves > Accipitriformes > Accipitridae > Haliaeetus > Haliaeetus leucocephalus. The sequence continues at coordinate 4,626,694 of NW_010973013.1, read as the reverse complement.
GGTGTAAAAAGGCAGCTTTCTTGGGAGAAACAAGTCTTGTTAAAGAAAATGAAAAATGAAGTGCTGGAGCTGCCACTTAAGGACTTCATAGGGAAGCCCAGGAGCCTCTCCAGAAGTTAAGTAGCTGATTTCACAAAATGAAGGATGTTACATGTCGTAAGAAGGCATTTCAGCATGTTTACTCGGTAACTCTAAACGTGTTTGGTTTTCTGTGTTTACCCGAAATTTTACTATCTGACGGCGTTTTAAAACATCTAATTCCTTTCATTATTAATTCTTCAGAGAGGTGCTCCCATTTGCTTCTCTAAGCCCAACAGAAGCATTTCTCTTTCTGGCTGAGCAGGGTTGGACACAGCTCCTGTGGAGCCCATCACTGCGTTTCTAAGCGTCAGCCAGAGGGAACTGGGCGAGGGGTTGGGGGGGATGCTTATTCCTTACCCCGGCGTCAAAGTGCCCTTCCCCGGTGTCCCCGGCATCTGTGAGAGTGAGAATTTGATTCTCAGGCTTGTCTCCTTCGGCATAAGCTCCATTCACTTTTGCAGTTACTCTGTTCTGGTCTAATACGATTGTGCCTAAACGTCGCAGTCTTTGTGGTGACCTCATATCTGCTTTTTTGTTACTTTGTCAGCTTTTTGTAACATCATACCTGTTAAAAGTCGAAAAGAGCTTTTAGGGTAGGTCAATTAGTCAATCCCCGATGAAAGCATCGCGCTCTAATATTTTGAATCAGAAGTGTCAAAAGAAGGAGAAACGATCGCCTTGCCCGGGCAGTCAATAAATGTCACCACAGTCCCCAGACATCCACACCCTCCTCCTCTACCCCTGGCACTGGCTAGCCCTGCCACCCCCATCGTCTCGGCAAATGCTTTGATTTTTTTTATTCTTTCAGTTTTCCTTGAGCCAACCCAATTCCAGCTAATAGTATAAGCAAAGCCAGAAGCCCAGCATGGTTGGATTTTTTCCACTTCTTTTGAAAAACCAAACCACAATCTTGCTGCTAAGACTCTCGTCAGGTAATTTTGCTGGGATTTTGCTTAGTAGTGTGATCTCATGTGGTTTTAGTGGACAGTATTGTGCCTTACAGAGACATAAACAGAATTCCAACCGAGTAATTAGCTCACCCTATTAAACAAAAAGTAGTTCAGCACACAGTTTTTCAATATGCTAAAAGTAAAAATTAAACATCTTTCAAGCTCGACCAAATGATTTTTCGGCTTTGCTTTCTGACCCTCATTAAACTCGGGAAGGTGAAAGATTTGAAAGTTTAACCGCACGAAGGAATAAGGAAATAATTCTCTGGATCATGACATCAGCAACGTAAAGAGAAGTACAGAGAATTAAGAGAGAGACTAACGTTCACAATTGCAAGTCCTAGGCTGCTCAGCGCTTGCCAGTGGTCTCTGCAGCACGTGGGTTATTTGATGATTTATGTTCATATCTCCTTGCTCCACTTAAGAACAAGGCTATTGCTTTTGTTATAGCTGTATCTAACATGCAATCTTTTTTGGGGGTAGATAGAGTAGCTCATACTGCAGTGCCTCTAGATTACAAAAACATGGACTGTCCATGGCAAAGCACGCATAAAAGGAAAGAGATTGCAACTTTCTCAGTAACTTTAAATGAAGAAAGCCAGTTTCTTTAAGAAACCAGGAACATGATGGATCACGTGTAAAGTGAAAATCGCATGCTGAATAAGTAAAAAGTTAAAAGTGTAGCCATATGGATGTCTGTGACCATCCTCATTCACTCCTTCCTAAAAAAAACAACCCCAAAACAAGGAAAACACCTGCAAACACCTCTTGGGCCTTTTATTGCCCCCCAATTCCTCATTCACTTACCGAATGACAAGTACGGTGTGTCCATTTCTTCTGGCCATTTCTTCTTTCTGTGCTCTCAGGATCTTGTTCAGGCTGTTTTCTGATGAATCTAAGTTGATTCTGGGTTTTTTAAATCTGCCAGAGTAGGAGCCAGGAGGTGACTAATGAAATCTGCATATTGCTATGTGCATGTGCTTGGAAAGAAAAGGCAAAAATGGGGAGGGAATCGGATTGACGTGCTCACAGGGAGAACGGAAAGAGCTGAGCAGCGTGTGTAGGGGTTGTGCATTTAAGGACCTGGGTTAGCATGGTGCCAGAAGGGATTTCACTCGATGGGACTTCTGACCAAGATACGGGCTAATGGTTTAGGAGGAGCGGAGGCAGTCTGAAGTACGAGGGACTGGGGTACCGGGGGCAGTTATTATTAATGAGGTGGTAGTTTGGGGTGGGGAAGCGCTAGGGACCTTTGTGGTGGAACAGTAGAGAGATTTAAGAGGTTGAGCAGAGTGGATGAAGGAGTGCTTCGACACCAAAGTTGAAGAAGAGTTTGTGGAAAACGAGGGCTTTGAGGGAGAAAGGTTGACATGTTTTGGAGGCGAGAGCTGAGACTGAGCACCGGGATGGCGTGTTACCACGGCACGTTCCCTCCTCCAGTCTTTTCTATCCAGAACGTGACGCGGCAGCGGGGACGTGCATACTGATCTCCCACTTCTGAGCTAGGCCAGCTTCTTCCAGTCTCTGCTTCGCCATTGTTGCTGAAGTTCACGTGCACTGGATTCACCCGCGTTACGTCCATTTAGCGAGACTTCTGGAGCAAGCAGGCTGGATCAGGCAGCCCTTGTTCAGTGAAGATGCCTGTTGAACTCCCCAGGAGCTTTTGCTAAGCAAGAATAGCAAGACCAGGATTGCAACACTGCAGTGAAATCCTTTATACCGCCATCGTGAAAAATAGGACCAAAACAACTTTGAAAGATGTGCATATGATGTATAGATAGCGTTTTACCTTTGTAAGAAAACTGCAAGGAAAGACTTACTAGTGTAAGTAAAAATAATTTGATGGCCTTTTACTTTTTTTTTTTAATATGCTGGAATTGCTATTTCTCCATCTTATGATAATAAACCAAATATTTTTAGGGGCTAGGGTAAATAAGATGGCATTTTTCAGTTAGAATGTGCTTATTATGTTGCAGAAAAGGGTTATATTTTGATTAAAACATCAAATGTAAATGTTTCCAGATGTTCAAGCATTGTTACTCAATGTGATATTAGAGGTAGAAGTGAAAAAGTCTAATCTTTGTGTTATAACTGCCTTTTTTTAGAGAGAGATCTTTTAAACGTTTTTTCGAACCTGTTAGTATACCACAATCTTCTCTTTTTATATTTCCTTTTCATTCACAGATTTTCAAATACTTACTAGTTCTCCTGCTCTGAGTACTTCTTACACATAACTGAGACATTTCCATGTTTTAAGACTGTAAAGCACCTTTCTCCACATCTTTAAATTATATAAATTTTATAACCCCTTTCAAAATTTCCAATATGCTCCATCAGTTATTATCCCCATCAGCTGCCAAAGTATTAACATCAGTTGGAATAAAATGAATAACAAAGCAATTTCAGTCAGCATAGCGGTTAATTGGCTGTGCAGTTAGATATGCATATTAGGAAGTGTGGTTTCTATATTATTATTTCTGTCAATATGGCTTGTCAAAGAGGCATACAGTCTTCAGCAGTATTGTGGACAGTCTGGAGCACGGTAATCAAAAGTGGAATGTTGCTCATGGATTTCTGATAAGCATCTTTATACAAGCCCTACTGCCTTAGCACATGCACAGCTATTGATTGACTGGGGTGCCTTTACAAGAGCGAAATAAATAACAACACTGTTGTCACTTATCAGCAATACCACTTTTGCCTCAGCCTGCAGTAACCATGTTCTTCTAGATTTAAAAGCATGTTTTATTGTCTTTTAATCAAATACTGTTTGAAATAAGTTATCAGAAGAAATTAATTTAGCGTTCAATACAGTGTACTTCCTGCTGTTTCTAATTTTCAAAGATGGATTTTTTCTGATAGCAAGAAGAAGTTGACTTGGCTTTAAGGGAAATTTCTCTCTGTCTCTTCATTTCAGTCCAGGGGAGAACTCTGGAGGCAAAACTCTGATGCACAACTGCTATGCCCAGTGTGAGTAAGCACGACCAATTCTACAGCCCAAATATTTTCTCAGCTTTCTCACACAGATGGCCATTACCATGGTTAACCATAGGATGATATGCTTGATTATTATATTTTCAACGGATCACGTAGTGTAGTTCACCGAAGTTAATCTTTTGTCTTCTCCTTGGTCAAAGCTTGCAATAGTTCTTAACCTTTCTGAGTAATCAAGATGACATTACTGACCTCTCCCTTGTCTTTCCCTAGTATCAGTTAATTTATCTCTCTGTTATTAAGTTTGATGTCCTCAGGTCTGCCACAGTATCTGTAGCAATTTTTTCTAAGCTAACAACTTCCTTTCTAGTTTGTAAATACAGTGTAGGCAGAGCTGATAGATCTTGCTGTGATAATAAGTTGACTCGTGAATGTAGCTGTGATTATAAGCAGAATGGAACAGTCTGATTTGATGAAAGAAAGTGTATTATAAATAACAACGCTGTTCTATAAAGTTAAAAGTGACAAACATAAAGAAAAGAGGCCATGTACTTACCATCACTTAGACATTTTTTTCTTTCCAAATAGCAACGTGGATGTCTGGAAGTAATTTCCCCCCCCTCTTTCTCATAACTTTATATACATTTGTGCACGAGCATGTGCATGCACACATCCATATCACAGATGTTTCCTCACAATGAGAAAAAGGTCCATAGGTTTAAGTTGAAAAAGAGAGCATTTCTCTAAGAGTTGAAAATGTTAAAAAATATTCAGTGACGATATTCAGTAATTGGTCAGAACAATATAAGTACTTATTCCCTTCTCCCTTAGTTGACAGAAAATAATGAGCCAGCGGAATAAAGTGGGAAAGGAGGAGGGGAGAAGAAGTAGTGCTGCTGGATGTCGCTCCATAGAGCTGGGACAAGGTGGTGGGGAGGATGCCATGCTTGGGAGCAGTCACCATCTCTGGCCTGCAATTACTGATTCACCGTAGAAAACCGTAGCAATTGGTTCTGAATTTCTGGAAGCACTAAACTGGCCAAATCCATCAAAATAGCCCAGGTTAAGGGTGTGACTGGCTCGCGCGCTGTAGGTAGGATTAGAACCAAAAAGCTTTACCATTTTTGGGGCTTGGTTGATAAGAAAAATGTACACATACGATAGATACGTGGTATCTGTGATCCCCAATCTCAGAAGGCAAGGCAAGGTTGAAGCTAAGGTGGGGTTTACCTGAAGGGGTGAGGAATGTGCATTATCTGGGGTTTTTTTTGTTCCACTTATTTGAACAGTAAACAGCACAATGACAAGTCTTCCTTTTAAATACACAGATAGGTGTTTCCTGAAGAGCTTGCTGCTCAAGCATGGAGAGACACAGCAGTAAAAGATTTGCTCAGATCATTCTGCTGTTCTGGGGCCTTAGCGGGGGATGCGCTCAGACACCTACTCAGAAATGACAGAAGTGTTAACTCTTTCTTTAGCTCTCTTTTACTGCAGCTGTATCTGCAAAGAAATGCCAACATGCTTCTAAAGCAAGTTGACTGCTTTCCAAATATGTTCTTCTATCCCTGCATATCTGCAACTGAGTTAGGGCTTCTCTAATTTACTTCATCAATTCAGCTCATCTGCAGTTGTAAAATAAAGAACAGCAGAGAATGACTAGTCTTGGAGAAACTTCAGAAACCTCTGAGAAACTTTTGCTACCTTGAAGAGGAGTCAGATGTAATCTTAATCCACGTTTGCGTTGTTGAATCCCTGGAGTTGGTTGGCTTTCTCGGTGACAGCAGCTCTAGAGCACTGGGAAGTAGGTGGAAAGGAGATGGGGAGAACTGGCCATGGGCTTGGCTCCTCCTCACTGACCAGTGGAGATGAGGAGATGGGAAGGAACTGAGGGCTAAAGAAAACGCGGTTTCTGATCATTGGCCTGGGCCTGGTTTGCTCTTATTGAGGTCAAGCGCAAAATTTCCACTGCATGACCTGATCCATTGTGCCCCTGGCGGATAGGATGTCGTTCACGCACGTGGCGCTTCTGATGTGGCCCCCCTTCACCTAAACAATGCTTTTTAAGCTGTGAGTGAAATATTGCAAATAATAATGCAAACGTGTATTTTTAAAATAGGTTTGATTCAGTTAGCGTTCACTTTATTTCACATGACAAGAATTATGAGTGAGCTTTCAGTGAAAATAATGAATTGCCATATTTATGGAAAACATACAAGCATGAATTGAGTCATGCTGTTATTTTGGGTTTGGATATTCAGTGCCCAGAGAGAGGGGTTTAGGAGTTGTGACAAAACAACAGATGTGAGATTAGTCCCTTTGGCTGTGTCTAAATGGATGCGTCCTAAAATCCTGGTGTCCCAGTTGGTCAGAACATGCCGTGGCTCCCGTCCAAGCCCCATCCTTCCACCCATGCTCTTCTCGGGCTGGTTTGTGTTTGCAGTTTGCCTTGCTGTGGATTTTAAATCCACCTGGGGCGTGCACCCCGACCCCAGCATTCAGAGCAGCTCTCGAATACCGCTGCTGGTTATTCTAAAACAAATAGAAATGCTGTGAATGTCCATCTTCCTAGAATCAGCTGTTACATCAAGTGAGGGGAAATAAAACATTATATAGGCAAGGGAAGGTGGGGGAGAAGTCTACCCTAATTTATTGCTTGGAAGTTTTTCCAAGCAATTCTTTATTGCTTGGAGATTGTACTTAAGTTGCAAGAGTGTGACTGCTCACTTTATGCCCTGTCAATTAGAAGACTTTATTTTTCAAGTACTGCGGTTGAGAAACATGCAACATGGTTTCGTTGGAAATTGTTGGCTAGAATGTGTTATGTATGAGGGTATGTGGGCCAAATGCTCATTTCAACTGTGCTGACTTCTAGTAGAAAACCAGTCATTCACTAAGAGTGAAGCCAGAAAAATTTTTGTAATCATAATTTTTAACTTTTGTAGAAATCTTCTCATGCTAGCTCATAAAGCTTTCTTTTCATCACTCAGGACAATTTGACAGCTTTAGCTGTTGTCTGACATGAATATAGTAAAATCCACTGTACGGCATTTAGAGGGAGAAGCTGGTGAAGAAAGAATAGTAACAACATTATTTTGCAGAAACCACAGCAAAAACAAACATCTTAAAGTGAGATGCTTGAATATCTTACTGTGCAAGACATTGCAAAACTGTAGTTAAGCATGCAGATAAGAGGAGTTGTTGGTCTGTTAAGAAGAACAGTGGCCTGTAAATATCTAATTCGGACACTTAAATTTCAGTTTGTAGCTGGCAGTGATTTCATGACTTGTACGATTGCCTAAATGAAAATGCAATTTCTACGTAAGTGTGCAGGAGCTTAGTTTCAAAGAGCCGGAGGTCAGCAAAGGTAAATAATAAATGGGGAAAAAAACGTGATACATCTGCTAGATATCTATAGAGGCAGTTACTTTAGATATGGCAGTTATTAATGCTGATATAAATTGCAAGTGACTCAACTGAAGACTCCTCAGATCCTATCTATTCATTGTACTTGTGGGATAGAATTTGCCTGTCGGGGAGCTTATGCCTTAGACTTTGGGAAGGTGGGTTTCAGTACAATCTGTGTGTCTCATATGGCTTTTGCTGGCACTTGGACTAGGTACAAATGTCACTGTTTCAGTACAAGGTCACTGGTGGAGACGTGTGAAAGGCTCAGCCTAAGCTGGTCATAGCAAGTGTGGTGTGAGTAAATAAATATGTCAGGATTTTGCAAATGTTTTCTGTTTGTTTCAAGTCATTAACTTGGTCTCTGTTGGCTATTTGATAATCACTCACCTCTTTCTTTCCTTTTCCAAATGTAATTATTTGAATTGGAAGAAAAACTAAAAAAAGAATTGCATGTAATCTAGGAGTAAATTTCCATATGCTTATAGTATGGGGTGGTTCTTTTGTCTTCTGTAGGGGTCAGTTAATTGCCAAAGTATAGTTTGGCAAAAAGGAAAATCAGGGGGAGAAAAGAAGCAGTCATTACTGCTAAATGGTACTTAGTATAAATCAGTTCAACATTGCTAAACCTCCCTGTTTCTAACTGTCATGTGGAAAAGTGGCATAGGCACATTAACCCTTGTTCTGCAGACACGCTGGTATGTCTCCCGTGCTACAGTGTATCTTGGCAGTAGGCTTGTCTGGAATAGTTATTCCCGTTTCACGGATTGGAGCTGAGGCACGGTGAATCAGCTTCTCATTTGCGTTCCCTCTTGAATGATTCAAAGAAATCACGCAACGGTCAGATTGGCCATCTGAAATTTCCCTCTGTGTCTCTTGTGCACTGTATCTGGGGCATGGCCAGAGTGTGTAGCACTCTGTTGTCAATTGGCATAGCTTAAAGCAGATTCCATGCTGGTTTAACGTATGCCGTGCCTCAGTCATCCCTCCGTAAGCAATTTATTGGGTAGTGCTTTTCCCACAGCTGTGCGTCAAACAAAAAATTAAGCACAGTAGAGGTTAAGGATTATTCTGTTCAGCCTTTGCTTGTGCTTGTTAATGAATAGCCATCCAGTTTATTTCAGGAGTTTCAGCCATCCACTAACTTCAGCTTTACCTATCTAAATGTGTCAAGCATCTAACCATAAGTCACACAGCAGCCTCAAATGGGAAAAGGAATTAAGCAGACTCGCCGAGTTCTGTATATCTATTTCATTCTATTGTATGGTGCTAATACTAAGACCCAGGACCATTAAAACAATGTGCTAGTTACTGAACAAATACCATTTTTCCTTCCTTTGGTGTGTAGGTCATACCGTGGGATTAATAGAACTGATTTGTGAAAAAAAGGAAAAGGGTGCTGCAAAGAAATGGGGGAGGGGAAGAAGAAAAGGAAAATGGGTCGAGCAGGCAGAGCGTACCTTTGTTCAAGAAAAAGAAAAACAGAAATATTTTCTCCCTGTGAAAATTTGTGATTTTTTTTTTAACAGGGAATATTTTCTCAGTTATTTGGTTTGATTTTTATAGAGCTATTGTAATTATTTAGATATAGAAAAGGCATAAAATACTGATCTTTGTGCATGCCAGTACACGAAGCTTAGAGCTCTTATGCCTTCACAGATGAGACTTGCCTGTCTTTTGGTATAAGTCAAATCTTTCCAAACTCCCTGTCAGTGCTTACATTTTTGGTGGGGCCATATGGGGAGCAGTTCCCTTAAATATTGTTCTCTGCTTGTCTTGTAATTCCAGTTGCTCATGGTATCTGATGGCTATTAAGTGAGAAGGGCAGTCATAATGCATTGAGTCTAGATTTGAACTGGTGGCTTCACATCATGTCATTTTGTTTTGCAGATACTGTTTGCCATTTAAATATTCCCTCTCCATGTAATTGCTCTGGATGTTTTAATGTTGGTATCAGTACGCAAGGTATTTTCTCTCTATTCCATAAGAGAATGAATGGGGTGAGGATTTAGTTCAGTGAAGACACATCTAGCTCTGTTTGAAAGGATTAGTTGCTTTCATATGTTACTGTAGGACTGTTAGGATAATTAGCAGTTCATCAGAATGATTTCACAGGCCATTATTTGTGAGAATGACTGGGACGAGGCTTTTTAGTTTGCAGTGAGTCTGTGTGATTTACCATGTGTAATGCCAATAGATGTGAAGAGTCAACAGTCACAGAGGGAAGGTCAGCATTAACTTTCTTCCATAATTTCATGGGGCTTTTTTGAGTAGTACATCATGTCGTGTGTCTTTTATTTCTTATCTTAGCGGATGTTATAATTTTTAATATTTGTTTGTACGATGGTGGTGTCTAGAAATTTCAGTCGGAGATTGTGAGCCCATTGTGTTAAGCAGATGGATTGAATAGAAAAAGACAAGAAAGCTGAGGAAATAATCACTCTCTGCTGCTGACAGTACTCTCCAGGGTAGGTTTCAAAATAGCTCAAGAGCTGTGTAAAATTAATAAGCTGTTCCTCATGTACTGAAATCCTCTTTCATATTGCATTGGCATGAGGGATCTCTGTAGAGAGGAGGGGCTGCAAATAAGATTTGCCAGAGGATGGGGTTGAAGATTGTCCCTGAAAGTCCAGGTTTTACTGTGAGTCCAATGGATGAGTGCACACTAACAATATGCCTAAAAGTGGTCTGGGTGGAATTTGTCCACTACAAAATCTCTGCATCAGCGAAGTCTGTTTAGTCCCTCAGAGCAAGGTTTATTAGGCATAAAATTTGAATCAGTGTCCTTTTGTTTCTTTAGCATCTTCATAGTTTTTTTCACTGATAGCAAAAATCGGGGAGCATTACTCTTACCTAATAGAGACTTAATGTTAATGAGAACTTTCAGTAGCTTTTTGAGGTACTAGGTCAATTTGTATTCTCCGATGTAGAAACATGTTGCCTCGGACTCCAGATTTGCAGTGCGGCTGAAGTTTTTGATTTTGTTATGGCATTTTTAAAATGTTATTTTTTCATGCAGTATATGTTCGGTGCATATATGCAGTAGAAAAACTAAAAATAAAGATGTAGCACTGAATCATAATTAGAAGGGAAAAAAATCATTACCTGTCATGGAGAAAACTCTGAAATAATAAATACCACAGGCACATTTTACTGCTATCATAAATATTTATTCAGCACATGTCCATAGGCTCAATTTATTACATCACATTCACTTAAATGTGTTTATGAAACGATCCTTCTGCATACACACACATTTTATCAAATTTTAGATTCCCTGATTAATGGCACAGACCTTTTTTGCTATGTGGCACAGTCTGTCATACCTCTAATCCAATTTTGAAATAAAGGTATTCTTAGATCTTCTCATAATAAGGCTATTCTTCTTGCTACAGTTATACCTCTTTTGCTTATTTTCTTTTAGAATGGATTAAGATTTAATAGTGATGTACTCCCTAATAAACACAGCTGGAGGATAGCTTCTTCCATTATCTAGATATACCTTTGTTACATCTTCATCGGAACCCATTAAATATTCTTGGACAGTCACTTAGCAATATATAAAATGTTTCTTGTCTTTGATTTCAGCAGAGACATCAATCCAAATGTTCTGGGCTATGTTGCATAATTGTCAAGGAGTTAAATATGCGCGATGAAGGTACAGTAGTTAAAATTTACTGGTGTACATCTAATGTTTATAGATAACCCTTTTAAAGAAGTCAGGATGTATTGCCATGTTCAGCCATTCTATCTTAATTCTAAACCACCATCGCGCCATCTCTGTGTTTTCTTTTGCAGTCAGTCAGCCCAAGACCCTGTAGAACATTTAACTTGCAGTCTTGCGATTTTAATTATCTGATCGAGTGTATTAAATTCTGGTAAGGGTAAAACCAATTATGATTTCTCAGTAAGTTCATCCCTTATTAGTAATTTTCTAGGAAATAGAAACCAAGTTTGTAGCAGGTTCGAAAGGGGAGGACGCTCCTGTTCCCTGCTTTTCCTTTGCGTTTCAGACTTGGGTCTTCAGGTGGTGTTGTCACTGGCAGTCGGTGTTACTGGTTCAAAGTGTTGTATGTTGGTCAGTGAACTTGTTTTAGGTCTGATTTGAATGTACACAAACTGCTGCAGATTCACTAATATAGTCCTGTGGATAGTTCAGTAGTGATGTTAAAATGATTAATCTGCTACGTAATATTTGTCACAAGAGTAAAACAGTGCGGGTGAATACAGTATATAGATGCAGGTGCTGTCCATCTAACCTGGATCACCAACTTCTAAAAACCTAGGTCCTCTGCATTATATGAAAGTAAAATAATCAACCAACAGTAACAAGCTCTTATAAAAAAAAAAAAAGAAGAGAGCGAGACTCACAGCTACAGGCAAACTCATCTAAGCTGAACGCCCATAATCATACATTATAACATTAAACACCGTACAGCGGAAAAAAAAAATCAACATTGTATGAGGTTTCTACATATTGTGTATAAAGCAGCGGTTGAGTGCAGCAGGTTCTCACCTACGTCATGCTGCTGTCAGTCATGGCTTTGAGGCCACCGCCAGCTTTTCTCATTAGACCTAGCTGCGAGGTTTGTCTGTCCCAGGAGGCGCGGAGGGATGCTCTCGACCGTGGTCTAGTATTAGGTGCCGGAAACATCTAGGTCGGATCCTGTCCTAATAGAGATGGCTGGAAGGTGTATTTTGGAGTGTTTAATGGCCATCCCTTCCAGGAAGATTGCCAATTCAGCTTGATATCTAAATTGCTTTTTACAGCATTTGTGCTGGCAGATCTGTTGAAGGTGCAGGACCCTTCAAATGTCTGTGAGAGTTATCTAATCAAAGGTGTGATTGAACCGTTGCATAAAATATACTCCTTATTGTCACAAACTCCAAAACTAGGAGAACATTACTGGTACGTCAGTGCACTAATGCTCTACTTCCAGCTTGACCAGCATCCCCAACTGGGAGCTGTGGTGGGAAGCTAATGTCACACAAGGCACAGACAGTCCTGTTTAATTTAAGAAAGCAGACAGAGAGCTTTCACGGCAACTAAACTGCTGCTTATTTTATGTTCTTGAGAATGGCACGTAGCAATTAAGTCTTTAGTGAGTAAAAACTGTATTTGGTAAACATTGTTGCCAAGATAGCCAAATGAATTATCCATGAAGTGAAAGGTACACATCCTGAAATCTTATCCAGGTATTTTAGCAATTTAAAAGATGTCGTTTTATACGCTGGGTATTTCTTAAATGTTCCATTAAATTGAGAACTCTCTATATAAATGCTAATTTAATTAAAATGTCTTTGTATCTTAAATATAAATGAAAACAACAGGCTAGAAGCCTTGCTGAAAGTTTGCGTGGACCTCGACTTGTGCATAGTTTTTCTTATCTTCTGCAGCATTGTCTTTCTTTTTTTCTTTAAATGAACAATACGCAAGAACATTTCTTGTCTTTTTTTCTTTTAAAATTTCTTATAGCAGAATATTTTTGACAGGCCACTTTTGCTTTCAGAATTAAAATTTCCCCCACAAGTGGTTAGTGTTGGAATAACAAAACACTGTGTTTTAACTTGGTAGGCATGACAATGATACCAGTTGGCATTTAGCTGTCCCATATACTAGTTCATGCATGTGAAACAAAGTGATTATACTTACAATTTTTGGTCATTTACCCAGTTCCTATCAGGGAAAATTACTTTAAATGGAAAACACTTATAAATTGATTTTTTTTTTTTCCTCTTACCAAAAATTCTGTATTAAGAGAAGGAAGTAATGCTTCAGCTCCTATGTAAATATGCTTTTCTAGGAAACCACCTACATAAGGGCCAAATCAGTCTTTTTTAGGTGTGGTAAATATGCTGAGTTGGGAGCCTTAAAGGAAAGCAGAGTCTGCAAGAGAGGCTGGAATTCTTTATCCAGGGGGTTGTCTGGACATACCAGATAACACCAGTTTCTTCACCAATGCTGTCAGCCCCTTGCTAAGAGAGTTGCCTGGTTCTGTGATAAACCTTCAGCTGTCTTCAGTTCTCATTTTTGGCAATGTGTACTGCAGTCAAAATTATGGCCCTCTGAAGCAGAATAGTCTTCAGTCATGCCCCCCCCCACGTGTGCATGTATATATATGTGTGTGTATTATTTTCCTTTTAATAAGACATTGCAAGCATTAAGACAATGCTGTTACTATGCATTCTACCTCTTGAATGTTAAAAGACAAAAAAAAAAAGAGGTAACTGATGTAGCTATTCCAATGAAATGTTTAATGAGCCAGGTCCTGATCTGCTGTATCCTTCACAATTTACTTAGCTGTGTTTAGAACCCATCGTCTTAGCTCAAAAGCTGCCCTTGTATATAAAGGTGTGATTTTAGCTGTCTGTAAGTCCCAGGTAATTGCATAAGTGTATTCACATGGAGTATTTGACCGGCACGACTGGCGTTAAGCACAGGAGAGGGAGCAGAGGTGTCCCCGTGCTCTGGTGCATTCCCTATGGCACCTCTGGAAAGTTAGTTTTATTATCAGTTGTTCTCAGGCTCCTCGTCTGTAAATTAAGAATTCCTCTCTGCCTCCTGTAGGGCAGGTAACAATCTTGAGTAAAATATTTTGTGAATTCATGGATAAGGAATAATATTCTGTAATTGTTATTTAAAAGGGGATTTACATGTATTCCTTTTGGGTCAGGCATTTGCAACATTGTGATCCACTGCTTTAAAATATGGCTAAGCCGAAGGGTCAGTGACAGCATCAGGCGATTTTATCAGAGATTTTAATGTCTTCTTCAACTCTATGGCAAGAATCTCTCATTTCCAGTTGTAAAAAGCATTTTTTTGTCTAACAAGAGAAGGCTGCAGAATGTGGTAAAATATGAACCTGGTTAGTTGTGTTTGATCTCCCATGTTTTAGGCATCTGTGGGAATGATGCAGTAACTGCTCTGTTCATAAAATTCCCATTGATACAGAAGGATGTTTGAGACATCAGGCAGAATTGAGATCCAGATCTTCTATGGCTGAATGGAGTAGAGGTAAACTTGTAATTGCAGCATGGGTACAGAGCAATAATGACAAATAATTACTCTTTCCTGAAGGGAGACAAATACTTATCATTCCTTATGTGCTATTAGTGCATGTGCTACCCTTGCCTTGTGTACTGTGGTCAGAAGGATCTTTTCGTCTTTGCTCCTCTAGCTCGGGAGGTTTTGAAGTGCCTGTATAACCTAAAACTCTTTTTTGTCTTTATATTCACAATCAACTTCTGTTGTCACGGGTATTTAACACAACTCTCTGCATAGAAGACTCATAGTCATGATATTCATTTAGCAGAAGAAACATGAAAATGTCGCCTGTGTACATTGTTCAAGGCTCGTTTCCACGCTAGGGTCAGAAAAAGTGATTTTTCCACAGCAGATAGGATAGAAAGTACCGTTTTCAGGTTGCATAATCAAGACAAATACAACTGCCTGTTGCCATGCACCATATATTTTCCACATTATAGTAATGGATGCACTGCTGCCACCTGCTATGTCAGGACTTCCAGCTAATTGGAATAAGTTATGTGTGTTCCAGTTACTCTTACGGTCTATAAAAGGCTGCTTTGTCCTAAACTAGATAATAATTTTTGATGGATTTCCTTATGGTAGCAGATATTGCCGTACTCTGGTGAGAACTATTGTTTTTCACAAATACAGGTGTTTTCTGCACGTATTAAGGCTTTAGAGATGCTTCTTTCTACTGAGTTTATGCTAAGGCATAGCATTTGGTGTAGGTGATATGACCCAGATCCAGGTGTAGTAAATCCTGAGAGGGACATGAATAGATGGGTGGAAATTGGCCCCAGGATCTTAGAAAAAAACATGACCTTGTTCCTGTGTTTTCTCCGCATTTCTCTGTAAATTTTTTTTCCTCTGTGGTTGCAATCTTGTCTTAAGGTATAGCTATGACATCAGAAATCGGAAATGTGGTACTTTTTAGGTGAAGTTAATTTTTGTAATATAAACCTAACTTGAATTGGTACCTGATGGTTGCGATCTAGGTCTACGTTCCTTTAGCAAGAGCTGGAGCTGTATGACTATCAGAGCATAGTGTGTACAACTTTTTACATAACTTTCCTGATAGTAAGTAATATATTACTTTCCAAAGATGCCAGACTCCTGTATTTTAATCGTTCTTTAATACTCAGGGCAGACTTAGCATGACAGAGTAACAAAGGGGATTAGGTGTATGTGATCCATCGTTGCTCCGGAGCTCAGCCTGGAGAGCACGTATTTCAGCTCTGGCAGGAAGCCCGACCTCTTCAGAGAGTAGAAGTTCTTGCTTTTTCCTCTCAGGTGCCTCATTTGGTCCCAAATATCAGCCAAGGAGTGGCCCTGCTGAAACTGCAGGTTTCATTCTTCAAACCTTCATCTTCCTTACTTCAAAACTAATTGGAATGGTCCCTTTTCTCGCTCCCTTTTCCTCCCCAACTCTTCCAACCTACTTTTTTAGGTGAGATGGTAAGTGATAGCAATAATATCCTCAAGCCTACGGCCAATTATCATTGTAAAAACCAGGCTAGCTATTTTGTAAAAGAAAAAAGAATAGGATATGATTGTGTGCTATAAAAATATGAGAAAATGTGAATTTGTATTTTATATTAAAAATGTTTAGTACCTTTTAGCACTTGTTATGATGGCAATAAGAAAAAAAAAGTGATGTTACACTGGGTATAAAATGGTAGCATTTTTTGTGCTATGAATCTCTTTCGTACCCCTCCATGTCCTATCTCAACCTCACAACAATGCCATATAGTGTTTGTCATGGCTGAATAGTGAGGGGAACCTTCAGAAAGCAACCTTCAGTCTTAGAGGCTACTGGTGTCACAAAGAAAAGAAAACTTCTGTCGTAACTGCTAGTGAAAGTATTTGCTACTTGTTTTGGGTATCTTCATCAGTTCATTAGAGAACAGTTTATTTAAAATTCACATTCTTGCAGAACATGCAGGTTCTTTCGAGGTCTCTGTGATGTTAAGACCATGTTGCTCATTTAATAACACCTTTTTATGTATAAGACTATATGAAATGTACAGAATATCTGAAATGAACAAGTTTATACCTTATGTAAATGCTTATTGCCTTACAAAACACAGGAAGATAAACGTATGTGGTTTTTTTTCTAAATGTATCCTAAAGCGAGCTTTCTTACACCTGTAAATTAAGTGCACACACAGAAGGATGTGCAGCTTTGTGAAATAGTCAGTCTTGTTGGTTCAAAATACACTAACTAACTCAATATAAATTATGTATATTCTTTTTTTTCTTTTCCTGCATAAATACTGTCTGGTGACTTATTGTGGAACTATAACTTCGATTTAAAGTCAGTTAGTGTTTTTACTAGATACCTCCTGTCTACAAAGCTAATAAGGTAGTTCCTTTAAGGAACTAGGAAGCTAAGCACATGAGCCATCTTAGCAAAGCTGGTGCAACTAATTAATTGCTAGTCCGGCCAGTCTTAGCTTTTTGGTACAGCAGGTTTTGTCACATATAAATGTCGGTAGAAATGGGAATTAGCTTATGATTGACAGTTCTTGACTATGTAATTAATCATTTTCCTTTAAATGTGTGTTAATCAAAGACTTAAGTTATTTTTAAGAAGACTGAAAAATCTAAGAAATGCCCTTTGTCTTTGATCATCTCTTAAACTTGTAATTAAAAGTATCTAAAGCTAATAATAGTTTTTCCTCCAAAAGAAGTTTGCCAGAATGGAGGTAACTTGCTAGATTAATTAATCTCTGCTCTTGCTGCGAGCAGAGTATAGAGACTCAGAAGACAGAGAGTTGCAAAGCCTCATTTCATGCTGAAAACCCATATACAACATTTGGGGAGGAGTTTAGGTTCAGAAGGGCCTACATTCAGCCTTCTCTTTCTCAAGGATTTTTTGAAACTGTTTTCACCAGGAAGGAGTTGGGAAATAAAGATTACGAAAGGAATATAAAAACACTTAGATTCTCTTTTCCTCCACCTTTCCATCTGCAAATCTAGAAAAAAACCCCGTGATAAGTCACTAAACATTCCTCACCTTGTTACTTGAATTGGGGAAACTTTGAGTCAAAAATTGGTTATCATAATTAGGTGGATGAGTAAATGTCTCATCATCTGTATTCTTTCCCAGTTCTATTTCAGTTTACCATGTTGTGCTCCTTTGCTCCTTCTTCATCCCTTTGCAGCCCACACTTGCCAGGGATTGTATTTTTCAGCACCAGTTTGCTCACAGTGTCTCTAGAAAAAGCTGTGGCTCAAGGAATTATTCCTGTCCGAGGAAAGGTGGTCTTTTCTACAAGACCTTGAGGCATATTGCTATCAAAAGATTCATTCACCTAATTCATATTCTATGATTCATAATTCTAATGAGATCTTGGTTATTCATCCAATAGTTATTCATAGACTATTCTCTGCTTATTAACACATGGAAACACTGGGCTATGATACTTGCTTTTGAAGAATACTTGCAGAAATCAGTTCCTCTTAAAACATTTATTTCACCTGCAACAGTTTACCTCTTGTTTACTTTACGAATGCATGCTGTGAAGATGAGCAATATAAGTCAAATGAAAATCCAGCTACGGTAATGTATATTGAAGGTGCACTCAGTAATCCTGTAACATTTTGTCTTGCTCATTTTTGTCACCGGTAATTTTACACAAAGAAAGGGACCTACCACTCGATATATATTGAGAGAACATCGAAGTTACGGTGATTCATGTATTGCAACTCTGCCATAATAGAGAAAGAACCATATGTAGAGTGAAGTAATATTATATGAAATAAAGTGATGCAGGACAAGAACTGACAGTTGCATTACATTATTCAGTGGAACAGAATCTGCAACTGCTGCAGGGGAATGAATACATGATACATAATATGGGCCAATACATCATGTAGATCCTTTAATATAGAGAAAAACTGATGTATAATGCACTATTGAAATGGAGTGTATAATGTATTCTGTAGAGAGAATTTTCTTTCAGTCCTTCTGTCTTAGGAATGGACATAATGGAATACATTGTCGTGCTAAAGAGTAGCTGACCTTGCCTCTGTTTACAAAAGGAGAGGAATCTATAAATGAGCTGTTTCGTAAAGAGGACTACGTGATTAAGAAAATTGGTTTCCCAAAGTAGTAGCGTCAGGGTCAAATCAATCTTGGACACAATCAAAGAATATACTTTTTTTTTTTTTCCTCTGAATTGTGTAATAATCTTTTGACAAATACAGTGCTTCAAAAAATCAGAATTATTACATTTAAGAAAGATTTAAGCTATCCACAAGGAGAGCTTATGTTATGTGGAATGAATGTTCAGTCAACAGAAAAGCTTTAATTTTTGAGTGTTTAGTGTAGATTTTTTTTTCTCTAGTGATTGATTGCATACACCCTGCATCAGCCTACCCGCATCCAGGATCCAATTAGTTTTTTGAACTACTAAGTAGTATTTTTTCATGGCACCCTATTGATTTATAATAACTGGAAGTAAGCTTAATTAAGACCATACCTTTTTTTGCAAGAGAATCTAGAAGATCTGGTGGAGTCACTTACAATTCAACTTAAAGCAAATATGATGCCTCACTTGCTGAAACTGGAAAAACTCTCCCTAAGGATTATTAAATGCCTTTTACAGGTGTGAAAAAGATCTCATGTTGTTAACAAATACATCCATAAAGAATTTTCACACAATTATAAAACCTGTTGCTAAACTGGGGAGAAGTCTTCTTTCTTAATGTAGGTGACTAAATGCTTCAGGAGATGCGTCTCCCCCGAGGCACTTGATTTAAATGCCAGCCTATTTAATGTATTCTGTAAGAACAGAGGCACAGCTTATAAAAAGAACATTAAAGCATATTTATACCCTGCATATTGGCTAGGGATCGTACTATCGGTAAGTATATCAGCTATTATATTTCACTCATTAGTTGCGTGGATGCATTCAGCTGTAGAACAGGTTAATCTGTGGCGTGTATTTGGCGTGTCTTAGGGAAACATGAGGCTGGTTCACCAGCTGGATGTAACTCCCGATGAGAGTTCTTTAAAGCGAGTGAGTCTATAATAATGCAAGCTGAGAGAGGTGGCCTCTCTGATCCAATGATGCATGCTGTCCTGTTGAGGATGAGTAAAATGGGGCAAGAATTTGACTAAAAACATTTTTGTATACTACTGCGCAGGTTCCAAAAAAGGAACTGTTTAAGCTGTGTACACAGGATACCCTGCAGTTGCTAGCCAGTGCTGAATTATACAAGAAGATATTTGGTCTACATAAATAAATTTATACTCTGGGGCGCTTGCCTAATCCAAAGCCCATTAGAATCAAAGCAATACTCTTTGGATCAAGGTCCTAAAGGAGAACTCTCTGGAGTTACTGTACGGTCTGCAGAAATCCCAATACAGTAGCTCTTAAAACTAGACTGCTTGCTTTTTTCTTTTTTTTCTTTTTTCTGTTTTCATCTCCCAACTTTTGTATTTCCCTTTCCAATACACACTTTTTTTCTCATGCCTATTGCATTTTGGTTTGCTACTGACCAGTCCTTACTTTTCCCCCCACTCTGTGCTTCATTTTATTTCTGTTTTTCTCCACCTCTTGTTTGCATCTCTCATCTTTAGGAATACCCCCTTACCTTTCTTCTATTTTCTGAAGGTATAAACGCTCCCTTTTAGCTCTGTGCATTCGGCTGCATAACAAGGAGATCATTAGGAGCATCTCTTTCCATCAGATCCGAGTCCATAGCCCACCTTAGAAGCAAAGAGGTGCTGAGGCTCCTTCACTCGGTTTCGAGAGGACACTTCATACGCCCTATTTCATTTGCTGCTTACTTGGTTCATTGCATCTACCTACTCTGGCATAAGGTAATGTTTCCAAAAGCTCTGAAGTCATCTGAAGAGTCAGAGGATATGTCTACATGGGAAACCCGGGTGAACTGTGCCCACTTTCTGACCTGATCAAAAGCCATATGGCTTATCAGCATGACTCAGTAGCCTCACCTTGCGCTACGCATGGTTTCTGGATGCCACAAGGGGTGTGAAATTTTCAGCTGCTAGTAAAAGGCTCTGTAGAGACACCTTACGTATAAATGTAGTAATACATATAGCTTTCTAAGTGCCTAAATTGCTTCTGAAATGACTCGTTGGTGCCCTTTAGAATTTTGTCCAAAAGTGTAAATAGCCTTTTTCGAAAGAAATAAACTTATTCAGCTCTTAATCATTATTAGTGCTGGAGTTAGGCAATGTTAATTAGGCATCAAGTTCTAATGTAGACCCACATTTTAATGAGATGGTGTGTGTGAGTTTGTATGGGATGGTTGGGGAATGAGGCAGGTGGACAGGAAACAGGATTTTTGAAGTGCTCTGAAAGCTACCCAAGTCATCAGAAAATGATGTCAGGTTCACTTAAAAAAAAAAAAAAAAAAAAAAAAAAAGAGAAAATTCCTTCAATATATTGCAAACCCCAAAACATTTTAAATAGGGAATTCGGGGTCAATTTCTTCCTCCTTTCAGGAGGAATGTGCATTGACTTTAAAGGACTGTGCTGTAATGGAGACCTTTCATTTTTCACTGAAATCAGCTAAAGGAGGTGAATGATTTCTAGAGGAGCAGGGACAAGACGGGCATGCCTGGGAAGCTGGAGCTCCTACTCCTACACACTGAATGCCCTGTGAGCACCTATATTCTTTCCAAGTGCAAGGATTAGGGATCTCAATTAACAGAAATCTGCTGGCCCTATTATTCCACCACAGTGTCGGATTAGCTGTTAGTGAGAAGTCTCATTCATTCCAGGACTTTCTGCACGTTCTGTAGAAATACGGATTGAGCAGGGTACATCACAAATCCGAAAAGTTCAGCAAAGTCTTCACCACAGCTTTGGAGCTAACCAACTCCCTTTTATCTTGAACGAACACCTTATCAGACCAATATATTTGAATAGAGCTTCATACTCCTGGCAAAGGAAGATGTGGCTGAGCCCTTCATAGAAGACTCTTATGCAACAGATCGTGGATAGAAAAAGCCTGCAATCTTGTAGAGTTTGAAAGAAAAATAACCTTTCAGCTGTAAAATATTTTAAAATATTTCAGCAACACTTCATATAGTATTGCTCACAATCTATTGTATCCTCTTCAGTTCTGCTACTGCCTCCCCCTCCTCCCCCACCAAGAGTAAAAGGATGCAAATGGAAGTCTGCCATAAATAGGAAGGGAGTATGGCGGTGTAATTTTTGTATTAATTTTGTTTTACTCAGTACCACTGCAAGGCCCTGGTTTTGTAGTTTTGGTGTGTTGGCTTTTTCTAGAAGGCAGAACAGTTTATTTCTCTATACTTCAGGGAAAAAAAACCCTGGACTTCTTGTGTGGTTTGTTTGGTAGGACCTTAAATCATGAGTAAAACTGGATGTGAGTGTGGAGTTGCTGTATACCATTAAATCTGTTGCACAGAGTTTGCTAATGAAAAATATGATAGAGTAATATTTCATGAAGTCATTATTTGATAAAAATAGAGTACTCATATGCCTTTGCATTTTGAACAGGTGCTGTTCAAAAATGTGTAGGCCATCTCCACATAAATTAATTTTCCTGAATGTACAATAGTTTGGGGTTTTTTAATGGCATGTTTTTATTATTTCTGTCACTTCTGGGTTTTTTTGGATGGGTTTACTTATTATTTTTCTCATGCTGCTTAACAAGGTTAAAATTTAGAATAAACAACTTTATTTGTATAGTGGATTTGTAATTAAATATCATCAAACCATTATCTGTCTCCACTAAACTAAACTGCATAGAAAATAGGAATGAAAGACAACTGTTCATTCAGTTTTCTGTAGCAATGATTATTAGTAGTAGTGGTATAGTAGTTAACATTAAATCTGAAGTATGTTTCCCGGTCAATATACAATATATTATTTCTATGTTTCATCTATTAGCAATTGGCATGTGTAAACTGTATAATGGTTCAAATATTCTAACAGAAAGTTTTAGGGGCTTTGCTCTCTGAGATGGTGAATATGCTTAAATGTAGGTCTCTCGGGTTAAAATATTGGTCCTGCTTTCAAAAGTGGGGAAGGTACTTTTGTGCATAAAGATGTCGTATAAGTTATAAAAACACCTGAAGAAGTTTTTTAGAATAACATTCTAGCTGTTTTAGCTTTTGTTTTACGTAACAAGCAAGAGGATAGCTACAAGTACACTTGCCTATATATTCTTTTTTGTAAATTCAAGTGAGAATTAATTCAGTGTAATGTATTAATGATCCCATTTTGAAATTAACTGTATGTTTTCCAGGGATTTTTTATAATACAAATATGTAACCTTACAATTTACGTGTAGTTTGTAAATTTGGTGCAGCAAAATCATTTCATTCACAAGTGTTGTACGCAGTGTGGCACCTCTAGGATTAGGGTGACGTATTGCTGTCTTTTCCTTTGATTTTCAGAAATCCTGTGCAGATAACCTTGACAGCATCAGTTCTTGCCGAAAAATACAAAAATGAATACATGAAAGCTTTCTGTAAGATTTATGAATTACTTAGTTTGTGTGTAGAGGGACATTCTTTCTGCTTTGAGACAAAGATAACGTGAAATACCGTGAGGGCTTGGGTCAGCTCAGAGTGTTACCTTGAGTTGTAAAATTCCTTGAGTGGTATTTGGAGTCTTATTTGTGCAAAACATATATTCATTGGAAAAGAAAAAGTAAGTTTCTAACAAATCTGAAATGGTCCCCAGTTTGCGACAAAGTTATTAGCCAGACTTATCAACCAAAACAAGTGAAAAATCTGCCACTATACATCTGGCTTGTATACATCAGCTTGAAATGAGCAGACATCCACGAGGCATGTAGGTATATAGAGAAAATGAATGGAGAATAACAGACATGAATCTATTCTTTCATCTTATTCTAGTTAACCCTCTTTAAAATAAAGAAGAAAATACTCCCTAAAAATTTGGTGGAATATGCACAAGTTTCCCAATTCTCTCTATGTAGCTGTTTGATCATGTAAAATTAAACCAGTTTCCTACAGTTTTTTCATTCGCTTGTGTGATAATGTGAAGGTTCCCCCCCTGCCCCACCATTTCTTTTCCTAGTGATTAATGACATGAGAAAAGCGATGGTCTGTGGGGAAGTTGAATGCCATTAACCATAGCTGGTCATTTATCCCCAAGGAAAATTTCCATGTGAGTTCTTGTTTGTTTTACAGAGCCTGGCTAGTGAAACATTTTAAGTTTTCTTGGCACATTTTAAATGCTTTCTGTGCCAGTGAGGTCTCACTGCTATTATGTACATGTGATGCGTTTACGTTGTGTGTTACATATTTGCTTTGTATGCTCTTTGCTTGAGTTACAAGAAGGATGATCTGTGTTAGCAGGATAATTTACAGATGTGTTTTTAGTTTTGCATTCCAACTCAAGGTGTTAGTGTGCTTTTCTGCTACTGCTGAGTTAGGCAGTGGGGTGGATAGTTTTCCTTTCCTAATGTAGTCAGAGTAAATTGATAGATGGATTTAATTACCTGCGCTCAGAGGCTGTTATGATGGATCCCTTAAATTGAAGTGCTATAAATAATTATACAGAATTAGGCCTTTAGAACACAAACCAAGAACTAGAAAGAGTTTTTCTTCTGAAATGAATCTTTTGTCATCCCTATCTAGTCAGTGAAATTATGCTGGTGTAAAACAAATGCAGGTGAGCTCATAAGCAGTCTTTTTTTCCCCAACTTGTCTGCTAAACACTGTGTTTTTTAAAAGTTTCAAAATGAACACGCTCATAGTCTGGGCAGGAGTAGTAAAGTGCAATGGTAGCTCATTACAACAAAAGTGCCTTCCCAGAGCTTTTCTTGTTTTCTTCTCCCTCTACGTCTTTCTGCAGAGAAAGCTTGAAAGAGGAACTAGAGGGGAGATAAAGCTCGTGAGGCAAACTTCAAATTGTGTTTGTAAGTTTGGCGTGTTGCAGAAACATCCTTGCGTTCAGCCCGCCGTCACTGCAGGTTCTTTGACACTTGCATCTTGCAGATCTGTCGTAAATGGAGAGCCATCCAGCGTGGCACACGGGATTGGGTTTTGCTCATCAGAGGAATAATTCTTCTTAAATCCAGTTACCAAGAAATTCCACACTGGCAGCTCCTGCATAAAAGGGCTTTTCTACAGTGTGAAGGTGACAGTCTGAGGGTGTACTAATATTTGGTCCTGATTCCCTGTGTGATCTGAGGAAGCAAATTCTGTCCTCATTTACCTTGTCCTTATTAGTGGCTGAATTCCAAACCATAGAAATATCCCTCAAGTGGCTTCATAAAAGACTGGAGAGAATCTGAGGCAGCTGATTTATTATTCCCTGTTCTCAGGCCAGAGAAGAGTTACCGTAAAGAGAGACCTTATATATACTCAGATCTGGGGGAAAACGAGTTATATATTTTGTGGATTTTAATGCACATAGAAATATCTTTAAAAAGCTGACTGTGAAGCACATTTAAAACTTTACACCACAGCAGCAAAACTGCCTATCAAGAGACTGTAGTTCTTGCAATTTCCTTTTAAGTGAGAGAAGCATCGCTACTGAATTTAATTGCTCTGATTTGTAGCTCATGGACCTTCCAGCCACGCTTTCCTTTCAAGTAAACTTCCTTTTTTCTTTTTTTTTATTGGGTCTTTAACGCTTTCCCTTTGAGTGTGATGCTATGAGGTGCTGGGTGTCTTTTGGGAAGAGTCAGACGCTTTTAACTCCTAGAGACTCTCCTGGATGTTGGATGCCCTCAGCACATCACAGGAGAGTGTCCCTCAAAGCAACCTTTGATTCTGCAGGGTAGATAAGGGACAGCAGCGATGGTAGATGTGTTATGCCGGGCTAAACAGGCACCTATCTGTAAAAGCGTGGTTTTATAAACCAAGAGATTACTCACACTAGCAACAACATCTTGTCAGAAAACCCATAGTTTACATTATAATCCCTGCAATCTTTTCTAACTTTTTCCAACAGCTCTCTCCCCGGACAGCTGATAATACTCTTTCTTCCTGATACACCCTTGCAATACACAGCCAAAAAACGTCACACAAAGTAAATGGCTTTACTCTGTAACTTGCTTAGTGCATTATTTTCAGTTTTCCCAGGAGATATTCTTAGACTTCAAAGCGTACAATACAGAGATGGTGTTTCGGCTTTGCAGAACATCTTATTTTCGTTAGGGATCAATTTTTTTTTTTTTTTACCTTGCACTAGAGAATCTGTGTCACTAATTGGGCCAGTAATTTCTTGTCATATCATGCTAAGTAACGTATTTGTTACCTGGTACTCAATGGTTTCTTCAATTGTTTATTACACTTTGGGCAAACATAGCAATTAAGTGCGACCGGAATGTTTAATTAAGAAAAAAAGTGGAGGACAGGTTATTCGTTTTCAAGCAGTCTATTGGGTGAATTTAAATTTCCCATTACCTCATCAAAATGCCAGTACTTTATATGTATGCAGAAAATTTCATCCTGCTCTTTGTAAATTTGAAACAGCCAAGAGAAAAGCTGTTACTTTCTTGGAACAAAAATGGGAAACATTCTGTCCTTGTTAGAAATGCTCTTGTTCAATCGTCTTGCAAAGCTGCCTTCTATTTTTTCATTTAAAAATTAATTTCTAATGGCCTCTCAGCGTGGTAAGTGCTAACAATAACTGGTTTGTTCAGGAAACACCATTGCCATTTGAGATTCATAATTCTGGATTTAATTCTTTTCCTTTTTAAAAATTAATGAATTTACTGAGGATTAACTGATTGTGAAATGTACTGATTTATTTCGTTCCTGTCTGCTCATTTCAAGTGACTTGATTCTATTGGAAATCAATATTAGTTGTGTACCTGCATCTTTCTACCTGTAATTTCTGTCTCTTACATGTATGCATACATATGGAGAGAAATGTATTATTTTCCTGACATGAGTTTGTCTGCAATGTCACTCAGCTTTTTATATGGCAGCGGTGTCTTTGTTGTGTTTGTCTGCATCCTGCAGAATTCGTTGTTTTGAATTTTCTTTTTAGCTTCTCATTTTTACTTTTAGCATCTGAATAGTTTAGATTTATTCTCAGTATTTCCCCTGGATAATAGTATGGGTTCCTAATGCTGATCTGAAAATTCTTTATGATTTTTCTTTATTCAGAAGTACTTATGTGCTCACTAGCATGATAGAACTGAAGAAGTGGGAGGGATGCGAGGAAAGGAGGGAAATGGTTTACATTAAATGGAACAGCAATTGTTGGAATGACAATTAGACAGAAAAATATCACCAAATGTGTCAGTGTAACATTTTGCTCGCATCAAGATAAAGTGTTTCATGTTCAGTTTGACTTTTTTCCTAACCTTTCCCAACTCTTGCAACCCAACAAAATCATCAATCTTTTTTTTTTTCTGACTGGCAATACTCACTGAATTGACTGAAATTTATGAACTGTACAGCCCCAACTCTGCAATTTTTTTTTGCATTTAATATGAATTTACTATTTGTTAAAAAACCAGTCCCAGCACACCTCACTGTTGGGTTCTGATGACATAATATTTTGCCTGGAATTTGGACTTATTATTGCATTCTGTGTAGAGACAGAGAAGTGGAATACAAAGAAATGTAATTATTTCCCTAAATTCTAGATTGAAACGAATGGGCATTCAAACTGTAGCAAATTAAAATAGAGTCCCTGCCAAGTGCCCTAATCATGAAAAAATTCTTCATTTCCTTGCACAACACTTAGGCAGTGAATAAGAGGGGGGGTTTTGTGGAAACCTAAGTGGTATAGTTGGCTTCATGGTATTATGCCCCACATATGTGGAACAGCAACAGTAAATGTTACTTTTTCGAACTTGAATAAGTAGATAACGTGGCTATTGTATGTTTAGGCAGATCTGGGGAAAAAAACAACCAACAAAACAACCGTAATGATATGCATACCTATTTCCACAGACTTTACCTATGCCATGTGCCTTAGAGATTTGTGGATACAATTTTTATTTCCAATGTTTACTTAAAAAAAAAAAAATATATCCTTCTATCTATTAAAGCAGGTCTGGTTTAGAATATGTGATGTCAACAAGACCATCTGAAAGAAAGACTGAAATTATAGCTAAGCTTCTCTAATAGCTCTCTCTCTCCTCGTTCCTATGTATCGTAGTCTCCAAGTTTTGATTTCTTGTGATCTGCCAGGACAGGAATAAATGCTCTAAATTACTGGAGAGGATGGTACTCTAACTCCTCTGGATTTACATAAAATACGCTCAGAGTTTATCCTAAATCCTTTGGGAGGCAATGGCAACGATTCAGTCAGTGAACAAGGACTTCGTATTACTCACTGTGTTTGTAGGACGGCGTGATTTTGTTGCAAGTGTAAATTGCGGTGACCTATGGTGACAATGAGGAAAGCGTCTGGATGTCACTGCAGGAAGAGCTGGAGGAAAGCGAGTGGCCAGCTGGCGCGTAATCCATGGGCTGGCTAAACTGTGAACTGCACCGGGGAATCCTGAATGTCACACGGTCCGGTACTGCCTGAGTCAGATCCTGGTGACAAATCAGCCTCCTAGTAAAAGCGAAAAATGTCACTGACATAATGTAAGACTGTAAAAAACCCCAAATGCTGGAATGAGGTTTCTGTAAGTCTTCTGTCCAACTGACCGGCGGGATTTTTTCCAGGCTGATAATTTCTAACCTCCCTTCACTTCCCTACTGGATGACTCTTGAAATGCCATGCAAAAGGAGTGATTCACAAATTGTCTTTCTCTTCACAGAAGAAATCAAGTGCAGACTTCAATTGCAATTGATAACTGCGAAGGCTAGAAAAGCCTTGCTTAATATCTCTTTTTTTGCTGCTTTTACTCAAGTATCTCTCTTGTCCCTGCTCTCATACTTTGGCTGCATGCTACATCCATGTTCTACAGTCAGAAGGTTGGTTAGGAGTTGTTCAAATAGGAATCTTCACTTATTTTGGAATCACCCTTTTTATGAAAACCTAGTGGCGGAAACATTAAAAGCATGAAGAAATACATGTTATCTAATAAATACAATATTCTAAAATCTCATACTAAGACATATATGTTAAGTGAAAGGAGCACAACTTCCGTTCTTGCCCTCATCTGAATTTAATCTTACAGGAGAAGATGAGGCTAAATAATATCCTGGCAATGTGTGCAATTCCATATTCCACAGTGTCATGATGAAGAAAGAAGTCTTTACTGATTTAGATCAAAATATCGCAGCAACATTATCTCAGGGAATCTTTATTCTGATGTCAAAAAATGTAAACAATACTTTCAGAGGAGATCTGTAAAAACCTGAAGAGAATTGTAATTTCTAATCTTGTTTCTGTCTTTACTGGTAAAAATGTAACTATCTGGGCACCTCTGTAGGAGATAATGTTTTTCAGGCTTTAGAGTACCTTTACTCGTAGCAGCATGGTAGAAGAATAGAATATGGTGACTGCTGTCATTCCAATGCTCTTCTGTAGAGTTTTAGACCAAATATTATATTAAAAGGTACAATAAGACTTTTTCTTGTTTTGCCATTGTACCAGCTGGGACATTCCCTTACATCCTGTTAAAATTGTTTGTGAGCAGTGAGTTTGCCATTTGCCTTAATAACAAACACCCATAACAAACTTAAATAAGCGTATGAGTTCCAAGGTCACCACTGCCATGGAGTTGTCTTTGATTGCTTACATTGTGCTTTTGATAAGTTGTCATCATATCCTATTGATCTTTCTCTGTCTGCACTTTAAGACTTAAAAGCCAGGAGGAAGGCAGCATAGGCATCTTTTAAGGATGTAAGAAGATATTCTGGCCCCTTGCTTTAGGGTGAGCACAGGTAAGTAAAGAAATGGAATAGATCTTCAAATGGTGTAGTATAAGGATCTGAGCATATTATTAAAAAAGTCTGAATTTGAATTAAAATACTTTCTGCCTAGTTGAAAATGTTGCGCTCCAAATCCTGAGTTAAATTTTATCTTCATTCATATAGCTTCAGCTTCTAGTTAATACAGGTCTCATATTGGTATGTGCAAACGGCAAATGTACATTTCCCTTAGGCATATAAACTGAGGTAAGAGCTGACGTTTATTTTTATTTTTGTACAGCATCTAGCAAAAGGAAATTTTATTAGGTGCCCTCAGAATAGGATCGTTAATAATAAAAATTTAAAATAAAAATGCAAACTGAAATCAGTCCTTTCCCCAATTTTTTCAACTACCTTCTTAAGCTGCCTGATTCAGTTATATATGGCTTACTGCTGATCTTGCAATTGCTGTGGAGCTGCAAACCCCAAGATTATGCAAAATCTAAGACTTTTTTGTACTGCTTCTATTGCCATGTATCCAAAGAAGAGCAAAATACTATAACTTACAGTGATGATTTAGTTGTTTCAGGGCAACACGCATTTCTAGAAAAATGAAAGAGCTGTTGCATGAAAATTTAGTGGATCATTCAGAGTAGGATCCTGTTGCCCTCTGTTACTTTCCCAGAATTTATTTTTCATTCTTTTTGTCACACAGTTGTGGAACATTATTGTTGTCAGACTGTGTTCTGGACAACCATAAACAGTTCATGTGTCTGCAAGCTTGGTATGATACCTAGACTAGCACAGTTTGCAAAGCAAACTATACCCCGATTACAGTAAAATCTGAGAAGAACCACAGATTACAGTGGTATTCGTTTTCTATATTCTTTTAGAAGAAAAAAAAAATTGTGACCGATATCACTTGTAGAGGACACTAAACAGCATCTTTGCAGTCTAAAACTGCATCAAGTGTTGGTGGTTAGTATTGTGTCCCGGTTTCGGCGAGGATACAGTTAATCTTCTTACTAGTAGCTGGTACAGTGTGTTTTGGATTTAGTGTGAGAACAATGTTGATAACACACCGATGTTTTAGTTGTTGCTAAGGAGTGCTTACCCTAAGTCAAGGATTTTTCAGTCTCCCACGCTCTGCCAGGTGCACAAGAAGCTGGGAGGGAGCACGGCCAGGACAGCTGACCTGAACTGGCCAGAGGGATATTCCATACCATAGAACGTCATGCACAGTATATAAACTGGGGGGAGTTGGCTGGGAGGGTCTGATCACTGCTCGGGCATCAGTCAGTGGGTGGTAAGCAGTTGCATTGTGCATCACTTGTTTTTTTCTTGGCTGTTGATACATTATTATTATTATTACTACTACTACTACCTTTTATTAGTTTTTATATTACATTTTATTTTATTTTACTTATTAAATCATTCTTATCTCAACCCATGAGTTTTACTTTTTTTCCCATTCTCCCCCCCATCCCACTGGGGGAGTCGCAGAGTGAGCAAGCAAGCGACTGCGTGGTGCCTAGTTGCTGGCTGGGCTTAAACCACGACATATTGTTCCTTTAGTTAATACTTTGCATTAGCTTCTCTTCACACCTACTTTATTAGAAAATAAGCTGAGTGAGCATCTAGCTTATTCCTTCATCTCCCTCCGTCTAAAAGTTTGTGGAATAGCTGAGATTGGAAGGGACCTCTGAAGATCATCTAGTCCAACCCTCCTTCACAAAAGTTACCTTTTAGATAGTCGAATATGTAGCATTTTTATATTTATCTTACACAGAGATTTGTGGGAGTAAATTAAACAAAAGCCCAAATATTGTTATATTTTTATTTTTTATGTTTGTTTAGGACTTTGAATGGTTTCCCATTTTATTTAAATAATTCATGTGGCCAGACCTAGCTGTATTTGTCATATCACATGTGTCAGGCAAGAAAAGAAGAAAACATTGGGAAAGAAAACATTTTATTAAAAAGAGCAAAATAAACTCTCGTAAAGAGATTTAGAAGGTATTGTCAAAATTCTGAAATTACATTTGGAATTCTAATAGCAAGTGAGCATTTCCATAGAGAAGGTCAGTCTTCTTCACAACCGTCACACTTTCCATAGATTTGATTTGTAAGTTTTTGGGGTGATGCCTGCTCTGTTTTCCCCTGTGTTTGTACAGTGCCTGGCATAACGATATGGTGGCCCATGATCACGGTCTTTGCTATGGACATGTTACTATAATAGCAATCATCTTCTTTGCTATGGACATATTACTATTAATAGCAAATGAGGAAATACAAGCACTGGGAATAGAATCTCAGGGGTTATTTTTAAATTCTTGCTAACTTCACTTGCCTTATTTTGCCTTAGACAAAGTAAAGATGAGGAGCTGAGGTCCTACACTGACTGAATCACTTGCAAACGTACACTGACTTGTAAAGTGAAGCATAGCCCATAGACATTTAGGAGTACTTTGTCACACTTCCTAAAGCTTTTATAGTCCAGTTAGCTTTGGCAAGGTTTGGCCTTGACAAAGATGTTAAAAATGACTGAACTGCTGGAAGAAATCTAATTTGGTGGTCATCTGCCAATTTAGTGCATGTTGGTCTGGTTGCACCCTTACCAGTTATTTTTGCATTCACTGTGGAACGGCTTTTAAAGATTTCAAAGTAAGGATCCCACAAGACAGCAGTCAGCCAGAACATCCTTCATAAATTGTATTCCATACATCTTTTTGTGCTAGTCAAAGCCTTGAAGCTACTTATAATGGCGCTTATTAACATATTTTCTTTCCCTTGTAAGCCCAGCCTGGAAGGAGAAAGAGAATGGTCTGTTGCCAGTATTGCGTTTTCCATTAGCCTTTAGGAAAATGATTCCCTTTCTCTCAGTCCTCTCTCTTAATGTGTCCTTAAATGGTCATGCTTCTGATAATGCTGTCAGGAGAAATACTTCTGCAATTTGCTTTGACCTTTTTGCTCTTCCTCATATTTTCCCATTAGTCTCAACCGATATAAAACTAACTAAGCTTGACTCTTCAAATGAAAACTGGCCAAAATCTCTTTGGGAATCACTGAGCATTTAAGAGACAAAAAAACTGCATGCGCAATATCTGGGAGTGAACTAATTAGACAAGAAAGTTTTCAGGGACCGTTGTTATGACAAACAAAATTTTCAATTTTTTCTTCTTTACAGAACTAGAGATAGCTATGAAACTTGTAGGAAGGGGGGTTAGGACCAGAACAAACCCCACATTTTATAGATCATTGCACATGTGTTGAAGACAGCTGACTGGCCTCCCTCTGTCGTTATTTTTCCCCTCTGCCTATCACAAAACCCACATTACAACCTTTGAGGGTCATTTGAATGAAAACTGTTCTTCGTGAGCCTGATTCCATCTTTTAGCCTATTTTACTTTAAGCAGGCATCTTTCTCTATAATGGACAAGTTCGTTATTATGAGTAGCAGTTCATTTATAGGTAGGAAAATTAGCAGTGCACAATATGGACAACTACACCTTTCTGTACTTGATTACTGAAACATCAGAAAAAAATATGGTAACTCAAAGGAAAAAAAATATATTTAGTGGGTTTTAGTTCTTTTCACCCTACCTATCAACATTAAATAAATGTGGGTTTACTTCAAACTAGCTTAATAAAACACTGAAACTATATAAAATAATGTACATGGAATACACTCTTCTGGCAGTAAATTGCATTATGATGGATTATCTGTAAGACCAAGAAAGCAGCTTGGTTTTAACAAGTTGATTCCCTTAGCTTGATTTAGGGATTACATTTTGCACTAGGAATCTGAAATTGCCAAAGAAGTTAAAAAAAGGAGATTATTATACTGCACTGATCGTTGTCAACACTGAGAAAAGAGAAAAGTACCATGTCCAGGATAAATGGTCTTTGCAACAACTTGTTCGAAAAACCATCAAGATGAACATTTTCAAAGCTGAAGGTCTATTTTTAAGATGGTGGAAATAGGAAAATTACACTGATTGTCAGTTATCTGGAATTGTTGTCAGTCATTTGGGTGATTGTACTTGGCAGTATTAAACATAGCGAAGCTTTTCTGTTCCCTGTTACTGTTGTGACATGAATGACAATGTATTGCCTCAGTGAATAATAAGATGCTGGTCTGATTTAACTGACTTCTGAACAGTCTTCGCTTTGCAACCCACATGGGAAAAGACTGGGAGGTGGCAGTGGAAGTGGCTGTCTTCCACCTGCCGCACTCTCCTCTATATAATCACGTGTGGGGGCCAGAAAGAGATAATTTTATCTAGCATATCCACTTATGAATTAAATTGGGGTGAAGTTAATCCAAGCAAAAAACCAACGCAAATCAGTATTTCTTTAAAAAGCTTTGAGTGATCGGAGAAGGGCTTAAACCTCACACCAGTCCTGTGTAAAATGATTAATTTAATTCCATAGGAAACAAATGCTGTTGTCACTGAAGTTAGTGTAAATGTTATTAAAAATGATGGTATTGTGCTGCTATATCAAGAGCAGAATGCTCTTTTTTTAAAGTAAAAAATCTTTTGTAACTCAAGAAGAACAGACTGTAGCTTGACATAGTTGAATTCGTCCTTCTACCAAAGTGATCTGAAGTTCCTCTTTGCAGTAATTTAATAAAAAAGCATGTGTTAAAATTTGTATTTCTGCTTGTGTAGGGCTCAGTGCCTTGAAAAGCAGTTTCTATCTTTCTTTTATTTAAAAATCACATAGATCTGTCTTTTCCTACTGAGAAGGCACTACAGCAACATGTTGTACTAGTGCATTTAATTACACATAGATAGGGCATGGAGAAGATTGAGATGCACACAATATTTACCTTTATAGTTCACTGATCAATTAGTATGTTGTTACATATGCTGATTTGATAATAGCAGTTATACACTCCAGTAACGGGACGTACTCCACAGGAGCCATTTCTCCCTCTGAGGTTGTGATGCTCTGCAACTGTGATTTGGTAGACTATAAAAACCCTTTCAGAGTTGTTAGACTAGTCATGTAAATCCTTCTTAGTTTAAGGATCATTGACTAGTTGGGCTATAACAAGTCCTTAGGAACTATTACAATCCTGGATCCAGCTAGCAACACTGGTACTCTGCAGTCAGGCTGAATATTTCTTTTAATAGTCTGGGTTTAATCTTACCCCATACAAAACCAGCGGGGAAATGGTGCTTGCAATTTTGAATAAGGAGATCCTTATTTTTTAAGGTGGTAGATGCCTGCCGTGCCGATCTCTGGATTCTTTCTGCATGCTAACTGAAGTAGCTTTATTTAAGAAAAAAAAACAACAAAAAAAACCCCCTGCACTACAAAGTTAACACCACTTCAACATAAGCTAGGCTGAAGCAGAACTGGTTTCCTGCTACTTGGAGGTACTGCAGATGAGTAGTAGTTCCTCTCCATGACTACTTACTGATGTTTGCCTCTTTCGCATGGTAAAGGCATTTAGTGGAAAAACAGAAGTCACCTTTTGAGCTAACCCACTTGGAGAATATTGATTTTAAAGAGGAGATTGTTCAATATATGTGACTCGAAGTCTGTTAAAATGCAGCTTTTAAAACTTCATAAGTGACATGAATGAGGAAGAGATCCCATGTGTGAAAATAACCAAATAAATTGATCATTCATATTTGTTGCAGAATGATAGACGCCTAGGAAAGTATCGGAAATTCTGATTTCAATTTACTGCCCTGTATTTATAGCTGCACTTCAGTTTTGTCGCAGTAGGGTTAGTTGTATGAATAATGGTTCATCAGTGTGAGCACGGGGAAGTCACAGTATGGCCCTTAGTGCTGTAATATGAGCTTATGAAAAGAGATCTCTAAAATACAGCTAAGCATTTGATAAATTATTCAGAATAGAAGCAGAAGCTTTAAGCCGCTCATTGTGCTGTGTATCTTTGCAGCAATTGTTGCATGAACTTTATATAGCACAACAAATGTAAGTCAGGGTACAATTTGAGAGAGTTTCTCTTCCTTTGGCGATATACGCATCCTCCATTGTGCGATACAAATAAGAATTTCTCAAATCGGTTTTATAGTTCTAGTCTGAAACAGCTGCTGTACACGGTTATGGGAAAATGATGTGCAATACTTGGTTTGAATTATTTTTTTTTCAAGATTTGTGGTTAATGAGCAGTAGAATACATTAGTCACAGTCCAATCATAAACGCGATGATGACTCAAATCTAACTGTGTTACGTGGCGAGCGCAGCGTAGGCTCCATACAACAATGCATTCCAGGGGTTCGGAGGTGTCTTTTAATCCAGACCTGAACGTTGTGCCACCAAAGCCAGCTCTGCAGATTTATGAATAATGAAGGCTCGCTGGCCGGTTGCTAACGCTCTGGTGCAGCTTCTTCACCATACATCAGCCAATGTGCGTTGACCACAGCTAAGAGCTTGTAGCGATGTGGACCACAGAAAGACCTAAGCGCATGACAAGTTCTCCCAAAGAGAGATGTGTGGTTCTTCGCTTTAACAGCACCTCTCAAAATATTCACAGTTGCTTTAAACTCTATTGAGTCTCTATTTTGAAGATATATATAATGCCCAGGCTGATATTATGTGCAGGCATGACTATTATAGGATTATAGTTTCTTCTACCATATAGTTTCTCAACACCATTGAGCATAGTAATTTCATTATTCCTTCCTTTGTTATCTTTTTTTTGGAGCCAAGGATAACTCTATATAAGCCACGTTAATTTCTAGTGTAGGAAGAAACCATTTCTAGTGTCTTTCATGGGGATATGTTCCATGTGCCTAGAATTTCATATAGATTGTTAATTGTTTTTTAAAAATCCTGATTTCTTGTTTCAGTACCTTCTTTCAAATAGTTGTAAATTTTGTCTTGACTGTCCTTGTATTCCCAATTTTATTTCACCTTTTCTCTTTTTGAGGTTTAAAATCCCATCATCTATCTCTCTGCTGGTTTTTAATTTATGCTCACAAAGTGCTAGAGACTTTTCTATTGTAGATTTTACAATTTACAGAAGATTTTTAGAGAGGTTCCTCAGTTAAAATAACAGACTTATTTGGAACATTAGCATTTGGAATTACTGCACCAGTGTTGATATAACAGTTTCTCAAAGTAGGGGTTTAACGCATTTTCTATATACATGCAGCATCTGAGAAAATTTTTAGGGGTACTGCATGTAGATTTAAAAATTCTGTATTGGAAATGCTGTGAGTCCTGAACTCTCGAATCAGCAGCTCTGTCAGCACAATCTGAGGCAATATTGCCTTGGATGCATGTTTGTTAGTTGAAGTGGGGAAGAGCACTTTGAACAACGGAGTGCAGAATTATCCAATATGGGATCTCCTGATGTACCCAGGAATGTAATTTATGCACAGGGTATACGCATGAGATGTACTTCATCATGCAGGGAAGTTTTGGTTCGCTTCTGTCAGATTGTTCCTTTGAATAATGTTCTCCGAGTGAAGAAGTACTTTATTTTAGAATTTAAACAGTCATTTTATGAAACTTCTTTCAGAAACATATTAAAATAACACTGATGCTTAGCATATAAATCTGAGGTTTTGAAGCTTGGGACATGAAATGTTTTTTGTCTCAAATTATTTTTCTCGCATTCTCCGTTCACCAATGATACTCTATTTCAGTTCCACCTGATTTTTTTTTTTTTTCAGTGAATAGATTGAAAATCCCATTACGGAATTCTTCTATTAACATATATGCTTGCCAGTCAGTTTCCAAGTCTGTTCCTTTGGTTATACAGTCCAACAAATAAGTCTTGAACATTACTGTCTAATAGGTAAAACAGAAGTGGTGAGGTTACGTATCCAGTGCCTTTCTCCTTGTGTAGTTGTTAGAAGGAGCGTAACACAGCGTGACACATCTGCCAGCACTTCACACCCACTTGCTTATGTATAAATGACTGAACAAAGGACAAAGCAAAGAAAAATCAAGCTTTGCTTTTTAAATAGAAACGACAACTGGTTAGAGAGAACCAGAAATACGAACTGCGCAACACAGTAGAGAAACAACACTCTAGTGGAAAATATTGTAGCATTTTATAAGTGATTACAAATTATGTTAGTAATTATGTAGATGTAGCTAACAAGTTTTGAGAATATATATAAAGACCAAATTTGACAGTGTGCAAATAAAAATGTTTGATACTGATGTTTATTTAGTGAGAAAAGGCAATCAAGGGAAACAGTCTTTTATATTCTTTACTCTAGATTAGTTAAATGTGTTTTTTAAAATAAGATTGATACAATTTCATAAGAACCTACAGTCATTCTTTTAAATCAAATTGATTCCCCCAAATCCAACCAGATGTGTATTTCTTAGGAAAGAAAAGAATTTTATTGAAAAAATTTCCCCATCTTTTCTCTAGAAAGCAAGGGCTAAAAAGTGAAGCTTATATGGAAAGCAAGAAGGATGTTCTATTTCCCTTCTTCCGACCTGACTGATACTCTCCTTTCTCTCTCCTGACATGTTTTCTATAAAGCAGACCACAGAAAAAATAGCTGGCAACTTGGCTTGATTTTCTTCCAACCTTCAGACTTCAAGAGCAGAAAAAATGTCTACTAATTTCTCTTTCAGTGTTGCCATAGATACAGTTTCTCTGATGTGTTTATTTTTTTTACTTCTATCTATCCGTCTGTCTATCTGTCTTTCAACTTGCTAAGCTAACAACTTTTTTTCTTCTTTCCTCCTTTACTTTGCATACTTCCCAGTTCTTCCCCTGCACCTATTCCACTTGCTTAATTTAATCAGGTGTTACTATTCTCTTATTGTTTGTAATTCAGAATCCTCACTCTCGATGCTTCGTTCAGTATTTGTATCCTGTAATACCCCACAAGGAGTGTCCAGTGCATCTTGTTAGGCTTTGAAATACTCTTTCTTTCTACTATTGAAACTCACAGTAATTAACTTTGCTTTGCATGCTGTTCCGAGGAATGCCTTCAGGTCTAAATGCCCCCCCTTCTCCTTCTGTTCTTAGGTTGTACTGGATTTCTCTCTGATTCTATTTGTGGTAGACACACACTGATGCAGCATAATACACATTCTTTCACGCTATA
Source organism: Haliaeetus leucocephalus (assembly GCF_000737465.1). Lineage (NCBI taxonomy): Eukaryota > Metazoa > Chordata > Aves > Accipitriformes > Accipitridae > Haliaeetus > Haliaeetus leucocephalus. The sequence continues at coordinate 4,588,485 of NW_010973013.1, read as the reverse complement.
CTTTCACCATTTTTTGTTTCTCCCAGAGGCTCTTCTCTTGACTTTTCTGTTTATAGTAAATACATACAAGAGCAGCAACTCGGAAGGCACTGACTGTGTAGGCTTAATGTACCTACTCATCTGCAGTAATTCATCATTGCTGTTGGATTGCTTATACAACTGCAAAGAAGATGACAGTCCAGCGATGTACTTAAATTGAATGCTTCTGGTGAAAATGTTTCATTGCTGTTATTTAAAAAAAAAAAAAAAGTCATGACTTTATTGTCCACCTGCATGTTAAGAAGGACTATTTAATTCCTAATATGCTATGTGAAGTTTATGATCTCCTGATCTAACAGGAATAGCAAGATCATGAGAGTGGAGCATGCGTGTTTTTCCATGGCAGTTACGCCTTTCACTCAAGGGACAGTTGCACTGGGTCTGTGGATACCTTGACAATACTCACGCTGTCTTAGCTTTATAGGTCTAACTCAGGGCTTTGGAGTCCCTTATATATTTGCTGGACAGATTTAAATTCCAAATTTAGATGCTCTGAATAACCTTCTGTGGAGAGCGTAGTTTCTTTTTGGACTGTTTAGGAAACCTATGATCCTAAATGGAGCACTTAACTTTGGTGCCTAGAGTTAGCTGCTGTTTTCTGTTTTCTTATGCACACATTGCATCACATGGCATTCTCCCATTTAGGAAACACAGAGCTTGATTCTCCTTGAATAATAGTTGTCATTGATTTTAATAGGGTTGTGCTCAATGGAAAGGTGTCTCAAGCGACATTCTACCTTCTTTGAAGTTTGGACAGTAAGATAATTTGCTTTTACTTCCTGAAGACATTCTTGTTGAGTTGTTTTTTGTTTGTTTGTGTGTTTGTTCACCAGCAAGTTTTTTCCTTTCTGTTATTCTGTCCTACTGGGCATTTATTCTGGACTTTGCCCAGGTGTTGGAGGAAGTCTAATATACCACCCTACTCTTTCCCAAATATTTACCTTCTGGCTTTTTTGTTGAAGCAGTGATTTAGTTAGGTAAAAATGGATTGATCTCAATCTAAGACTGATGGGGTTGGAGGATGAGATTGATTAGCAGTGTGCTTACTGTGTTGTCTATTGCCTAAGTAGGGACTGAAAGGAAGGGAAAAATGCTTACAAATGAATCAGAGCTACTGAATTTTACAAACTGCTTTGAAAGAACTAATTCTTAGTTACAAAGGTACAAAATTAGTGGTAAGCTTCATACTGTACAAGCTGTGGGCTGGTGCAAAGCAAATCTTTTGTGTGTCTCCTTTTACAGCTTCTCTGTTCTTAGTGCCTGTCTGGATCTGATGATCTGTTAATAATAATTTATCGCATGTTAGAATTGTTATAATATTTTATCAACAATTTGGGAACTTCTGCTTCGCTGCCTATCATCCTCTGAACTGTTCCTCCTCCCCCACCCGTGTTAGGACAGAAAATCAGTCCCTCCCCACGCAGCTGAACTTGTTGGCAGTTCTCTTGCCCGCTTTTCAACCAGCGGTAAATAGCACTGCGATTTATTGAGGAAGTGGGGCTTGTCGCATGCAGAGCAAGCATCTAGACTTCAGGCATCACGTCTAAGCTAGCCACAGGCAGTCAGGCGTCTCTGGGAAGGGATTCCTTCTATCACCAGTCAGCTGTTTAGGAAAGATAGGACAAATACATAGAGAGACACAACTCTAGGAGATGTGTTTCCACATCTTCCCTCCAAGAGGGAAGCTTTGTATCGGCTTCACTCTGTTTTATCCGTGCCTACTCCGTGGAGCTAGCAGAGGATATACAAACCCTTCCAAGTGGTACTTCCAGTTTTACAGCTCTAGAGACAATACCTTTTTATTTCAGTGTTATGTTGCTTCGCTTCTGTTGTCCTCAGATGAGTTATTCCTAATTTACTTAGGTGTTAGTGAGAAAAGAAACAATCCCTGGGCTCAGTATTTTTGCTCTGAATGCTTTTACCTTCATCATAATAACTTAATAAAATGCAAATAGGCAGAAATGAAAAGATTTCTTAAGTTGTATTTGGTGATACTTCAGAAACTGGTGTCTGTGCACGGTATGGCTTTGGGGGTTTTTTTGGTTTTACTTTTTTAAGAAATGAACACAATTCCTTGACATCGCAAAATCTGCCTTGTAATGTACTAAATGGGAAAGCTGACTTCTAAACAACTAGAGGCTATAGAGGCTATTTTTTTCATTATTCTCTATTACTGACCTTGTAAAAGGCCTATTAAAAAGAATCAGTGTTGATCGCTTTTACCACAGTCACAATTTATGAGACTATTATCTCACATAATCCAAACAGGTAGTGTTATTGTGCACTTTATGCTACAGTTGTTCTTTTGTGCTCCATAAATGACTAGCTGCATTATTAACAAGTATTTATATAGAAGCCCTGAGTTTAGTTAATGTTTCTGTGAGCGAGAATCTGATAGTACCAAAATCAGTACAAAAGCAGAAAAACATAGAATAAAGATCTATAAGATTACAGGAAAGGCTGGGCATGTTTGAATAGCAGAGGTATGGTAATTAAGACTCTAGGTATCCTCCAACGCATGAAGCATTACGACGTGAGCGATAGCACGCAGCCCTGCTAGTCTCCTCCTGGGCTGTAACGGAGCCTGGAGTCTCCAGTTGTGAAACCTCTGGCTCGCCTTTCCCAGTGTGCTGATTTCAGTGCAAGCATCCAAATGTTCACCTTTCTGTCCTGATTTTCCTCTCCGTCTCCTATTAGTGATAGTTATATTTTCCTCCTGTCAGTTTGTCCTTGATTGCTTCTTCCCCACCTTCCTCTCCGAAGTATATGCTACTGTCATCTTTTGTTTCCTTGGTATCATGCTTGTTGTGTGGTCTACTTGCTGTATCTTCCTGTTATAACATTATTTTTTCCTCCAGCTATATATCTGATTAGTATTCACCACTTGAAAAAATGCTTCAGTTTTACTCTCCCTATGGACTTTCCTTTAAGAGTGTTTACTTCAGGCAAAGGACAGATTATGCTATCATGTTGTAAAATCCTAATAATACTAATAAATGCCTCTAATGGACTGAATTCTGTCCCTTTTTTAATAGAAGATTATTGAGTAGGTGTCCCCTAGCAGTGGGTTTATTAGAAAAGAAGAGTCAAATGAAAAAGCAGAAATAAAGATAGCTTATATACATTAGAAAATTAGAAATACCAGAGCCTACCAATCTAGAGTCTGTTTGCAGTTTCCAATTGCTCTGCTGACAATAACAGGGTTACAGTAGTGTGAAAACTGAATCAATAAAATCAACAACATGCCCTCTGAGTGGTATAGCACGTTGCATGGCATACAATATTGCACTACATATTTGTCCCAATAAACCCGGGCCACTATTGATGCAGTATAGAAAGGGGCCAGAAAATATATTGGTGGTTATTTCTGTTTCTCTGAGCATGACTGACATATGCTGCTTTTATTTCGCTTGGAGCATAGGATTATTGATAGGGAATTAACAGTAGTCATGGTAGGTTTTCTCTTCCTTCATATCCAGGTATGTCTTTTACTTTCCAGCATGTATGTTGTTGCTGCCATATACGCTTTTGGTGAGCTTGACCTTGGACCGGTTCCTCTGTGTTTGAAATCTATTGGAAACAAAACTTGGGCGTGTAATGAGGCAGCCCGCTTGCTGCGGCGAGTGTGCTGTTGTGAACAAGTTACTCTGGTTTCCAGTGGTGCCTTGGGTAAAGACTGCAGAGTCCGAGGTCTCTGTGCGTGGAACCATACCCTCGACATGCTCCCTACCAGCTCCGTGCACACCCAGCCGGGCAAATTGGATACGGATTACGGAGGAGCAAATAATACGGTGTTTCTGGTGCCCGTAGAAAGGCAGATGACACGTGATGTTGAGTCTGATGTGACAGAGGTTGAGCTACAGAAATGTTTTTAAATCTTTTCTGGCAAAACTGGGAGCTGCTGGTGGCGGGGCACGCCTGTGAACAGTTCTGAAATTCAGCTGGCGGGTCCCAGAAGGTGTGAAAGGGTTCACAAAGCGTACGTTTTCAGGTGCTTTGAGAACAGGCTGCGTTACCTGACCGAGCCCAGTTTTGTAGGCAGGCCGGGTTGCTTTTTTCTGTCTCATTGTGTGTGATTGTTAGCAGCTGAATGTAGAGAAGAAGGTCATGCTGGTTGTTGTAGTTGCAGACTTGGGCTTTCTGACAGCTGTCCAAAGGTCAGGCTGCTTGTTCTTTTATTATATGTCTTGAGTGTAAATAAATAAATGAAACACGTTGAGGCAAAAAATCCCAAACTATAATAGTTCAGAGTATCTTTTCAGATGAAATGGCACTTTATTCCCATACAAAACGTTGCATAGAAGAACACGAGGAAAACATACCAATTTGGCTTCTTTTGAAAATGATCTCTTAAGACTGCCAGCTTGGAAAGCAGCTGAAAGAAGCAAGGAGAACCATTGATTGTTACCCACGATGTGACAGCTAAAGTGTCTTCTTTAAAGGAGAAGAAAGTTCCTCAATAGCTCTTCTCTACCAGTACAAATTGCTACAGAAAGCAATTTACTATATGCTGCCCAGAATTAATAAATTGAGTTATTGATATAGGATCCAGGTCACTGCCTAAACTGGAGGGAAGACTTAGGGGCACAGTGTCTTGCTCAAAGAGTATGGGGGTTTTTTTCTGTGCAGAAACTGTGTTTTCTCTGAGATACACAGCTCATGCTGACTCAGCACTTGAGATAATGAATCTTTTTCTGAAGTTGAGGTTTCTGCCTATTAGGGACAGCATAATATATTGAGGCTGAGACTGATAATGGTACGAAGTAATCATCCCTTTTAAAACAGGAATTACTTTGATGAACATTAACATGAATATCAATGTAAGTACAGGGTGTGCTTAGTACCATTTAACATGACCTTCATTTTGATAACAGCTCTAATTAGGTGGTGTTTTGCAGAAGCTGACAATCGGTTGGTTGTGTTTGCATTACTACAGCACCTCGTGGATTCTGTTTATCTGCAGTTATGTGACTTTCACTCTTTCTTCATCATTTTTGTCTTTTACAATGAGTTTAATCCCCTGGAGCAGACGAAATGGCCCCAAAATCTGTGGGTACGGTCCCACGGCAGTGTGAGCCCACAGCTCTCAGATGGGGCCATCTGGGCTATTCCAGAGAAGGAAGAGGCATCAGTTCAGCTGCATCAGCTCCCTGAAGCAGTGTACCACAGGTCTCTTGGACACTACTGCTGCCCTAGGAAAGAGGTGATAATATACCTGGGATAACGTAGTCTGGGCTTTGAGGGATCCAGGCTTGTTTGACATGCATTCAGAGGATTTGCTTGTGATCTGGTTGTGCTTTACAGTTACGTCAAGTTTATCAGATTGAGCTAACACGTTACAATAGCAGATTTTTCCATCCACCAGCACAACAATTAGAGCAAGACTGGTTCTGTAGGTCTGACTTCCTTTTAAGATGCGCTACATGTTTGCATAAGCATAAAGGGACCCACAGAGTAACTTGAATTTCTTTATCACGTTTTCTTCCTTGGTTGTCCTGTCTTGAGAGGGAAAGTAAATCTCGAGCCCCCTTGTGACACTTCTGCGAGTGTTGAGTTCAGTTCTGTTGATGTTACTGTTGAAGAGATGCAATGTGATTCTAATCCAAAGCATTTTCTGTATCCTTTCCCTTACTCGTGACATGTATACCCACCACTTTTCCTCAAACCCACACCTGATCTGTGAATGGAACTGCTCTTTTGTATGCTTTGAGGGAGTCAGGTCTCACAAGAAGGTCAAAAAGCATCAGTTCCCAATATCATCTTGTGACGTGGCAGAGAATCAGGTCTGGCCTTCCTATTAATTGTAGTTATTTCTGTATTTGAACCAGTGAGGACAGTTGTTTGCGTTTGTGAGATGTTGAAAGGCAAACTGCTATGAAACATAAAAATGCCTCAATATTTACAGTGTTTTAAAACACAATCAGGAGTGCCTCCTCATTTTTTAAGGAGCCTTTAGGGTATTTGGGGGTCACTTATACAAATTCTCATTTTAGCTGTTAATTCTAAATATCTGCTTTTTCTTAGTGAAAGTTCAGGTTCCCTCAGTTTTTGATATTGTAAGATTATGAGACTTTAGGGAGGATTGCTGTTCATGAAACACATGATGTTTTTCATCACTGCAAAGATTCTGTATAGTGCAGATATGAATAAGTCAAGTCTGGGTCTACAAACACCAGTGGGGTTTAATAGGAATTAATAGCAATTACTGGTTTAGGAAATAGTCTTGTATTTTTCTTTTTCCTTTTCATGTACAGCTGTGAATTTCTCCAGAAAATGTAGGAATTGCTCTTTTGCAATTTGTGGGGAAATAAATAAATAAATAAATAAATTCCTTGTATGCTGTTATACATCATCTTTTATTTATCAAAAGGTAATTTGAAGCTTCCCTTCCCTCTCTTTTAGTGTACAAGGAGTTAGTAGCTTAAGGACACAGATATTGAACATCAGCTGTAAGGTCATGGGGTTTTTTCCCCAAGCAGAAGAGGGGGAATTGTTTGGAGACACGGCCTTGGCTCTGAGAGCTGCTTGCAGTTTCTGCTGCATCATTAGACACCAAACAATTTGTCAGAACTCTTCCAGATTAGGATTAGAAGAAGGAGAGTCTGAAGGATTAATGAAAGGGGAAATACACAGTGACTGAAACCCTACTCTGAGCATATCGCTTTATCTGAAGCACTCTCATTATAAACAGTTGCTGAATGGTTTTTCTATTCAAGGTCAATAAGAATAAAACGTTGGGTTTGCTAATCAGATGAGAACTTCATTACTTTGTTTCAGAGACCAAGGCACACATCATTTTTAGCTCTGAAATTCATGCAGTTTAACTTCACAAGGCTAATTGGAAAGTTTGATTTTAAAAAAAATAATGATTTAGAAATGTATATTTTTAAAGGTAGTAACAAGAAAGGTGCAGAAAGTGCTTCAGCTTTGAATAGGGTAAAAAGTGTTTAAGAACTGATTAAATTATTTTTTAAAAATGATGCCTATTTTTACCAAAGATATTTTCAACCCAACAATATATAATAGAAGAGTGCATAATCGAGCATGGCAGACAGGGACCATTGCGCTCCTAAAGTTAAGGATGCATTAGTGTTTCTATTACAGTCTTGTGTATTTTATGAGATAAGATGGTTATAGTAATTGGTTCCACACTGAAACGTAGCTTGAAAGATTGAGACCTGAGATCACAAGTTATATTTTTAGAAAAGTGTTCTGGGAATTACTTAAACTACTGTGGTTTGTTTATGGTATACTGGATTCCCAAGGTCCCCATTAAGGTTCACGGTCCCATTAAGGGCGGTTTTGCATAAACAGGTAGGTAGGCACAATACCCGTGCAAGTAGATTACAGTCTCATACCCTCAACCAGTGGGTTGCAATTTAAATAGATGCTTAATCCCATCAGATCAGGATCTGTGAGTGTATTACTGACTGAAGCATGGGTCTGTCATTCCACTAGGCGTACCGAGGTCTTTCTGCTCACTAGGACCGCAAGGATTAGTGTGTCCATCCTGTATCTAGAGGGCCAACTTTGAGCTACTTGCTGGCAGATAGGACTGTTGGGTGCTCGTTCTTTGCTCCTCAGCTGTGCGGGCTGGCTCAGGGGAAGGAAGAGCCTTTTCCAAATCCCTGCATTTGACTTCCTTCCTCGGATGGGGTCTGGGATGCCTCTGCTACTGAGGCCACTCTTGTGTGGAGCAACATGAGGAATGGTGTCACGTAAGCCAAAAAGATGCGCTGTGTTTCTCAGCTGGGACCTAATTCACTTGAAACTTGGGGCCAAGATGTAAACTAAGTAACAAAGCAAATTGTTCCCATTGTTTTAGACTCCCTGCAAAGATCTTGGGGTTATCTTTGGTTCATGCTACATGACCTGCACCTTTTCTGTGGCTAAGCAGAACACCCTGTTAGGAATGTCTCTGTAACATTCACTAAGTGTCCTTCAGAAAAGGACGCTCGCTTGGGTTTTTATTTTGAGATGACTTTGGTTATTTCATTTGGGATTACTGCTTGCTTGAACTGAAGAGAAATAGGTTTAGGTTGTTGTTATTGCCGAAAGCACGGCAGGTTCTCCATACCTTGTTCTGTTCCTACCTGTATCTTGAGGACAAGGGTGTTGATTTACCCTTGCCATCTGACAGTGTTATACCAGGAACAAGAAATAGCTTTGAGAGCAAAGAACTCAACTTCACATCAATATATTTTCTAAACTATTATTTTCAAAAATGAGCATGAAAACAGTTTCTCTTTCAGCGCGAATGAGATGTTACTGTTGCATTTGGCCTGAGGTGTTTACGATTTACTCCACAGCATCAGAACAAAGTTTACAAAGAGTTTCACAGAGCCTCAGGTAGTTATCCCCTTGCTGCTGAAGAAGAGATATCAGATAGGAAGAGATACACAGAATTACTATATACAGAGAGTCATCTGTATATAAGGACTGTGTCTAGTAACATTTGTCTTTTCATACTGTTAGAATGTTGAAAAGCTTTTTATGTTATGTATTAGTTCTTGCAAATTGCTTGCCAATTTAATATCAGCAGCATCTAAACAGTAAGTAATTGCTTATGATAATGAGTGCAAACTAATTTACTGGAATGTGTTAATATTCACAATGTACTTAAGAACAGCGGGGTATTCCAAAAATACTACTCTCTTGTTTAACTGCAGTATTTAGGTTGCATTGTTATTACAAATGCTAGCAAAATCATCACAAAGCCAGCCTCTTATTGAATAGCCATCTTATTGAGACTCCAGCATGTGTGAGCAAGGAATATGTAGTCTCCTTCGAGAACTAAACAGGATATGAACAAAACCTTCTAGATTTAAATAATGAATCTTAATTTCTGATTGATCTTCATTAGATGAGCATTTATAAGACAGACAGAGACCCTTCTTTCCCTTATGACTTGTAAAATTTAATTTAACAAATTTCAACTCAAATAGCATACAATCACTTTTTTAACATCTGGGTGTCTTCAATGGATTTACTCTTTGTGTGAGATGTAGAAACATTTCTAGAAACATGCTTTACGTGAATCTGTGCAAGAAATTCTGTAGTGTGGGAGTCCTCAAAACTTGCAAGTTAGTATGCCTTAGCTGATCCTGCAAGACTGGTTTTTAGTGTATTTGAGTCATTGGGTTTTCCTTCTTTTCTTGGGAAATGTTCTGTTTTGGTTTAGGTTGGGTTGGGGTTTTTTTAGCAAACTTAGATGAATGCTTATTGGAAAATGGGTTCTCTCTGAGCACGCTTCTGCATAGGGTAATTTTCCACATGCACTGGTATTACTTATAGTTCTGAAGGGTTCTTAACATCTTTGTGTATTGTTATTATAAAGTGCTGTATTAAAGTAGGGCTTCCCAAACTATTGAAGACTCATCTTCACTTCAGGAAATTAAAAGCAATCATAATTTCCTCCAGCCAGACCTTTGGAAGTACAGGGCCTACACAAAATCACTGCTCTAATTAGGCTGGGTTAGTTTTCAGAGGGTGATTAACTGCTTACCTTTCTCACATACTTGGGTGAGCTAAGTCATAGCTAATAGTACTGGCATATGAAGTGTCAAAGTTGACACTTGAGTTAGTCCCCGTTGAGATGAATGAATAGCTTACACGCCAAAACTGTTTTGTCAGGTTCTCTCCAAACACCGTTGTGGAATCCAGTGGTTAAACCATGCTCCCTAATTACTCAACTATGTAAAACTGTGAAAAGCATAAGATGCATATTTTTCACTGCAGCTCTTTATCCTCTGAAGCTGGCAGTGAATTGTTGCTTACAAACAGCAGCATAAGGACTTTCCAAAGAAGAATGATTGCAATTATCATAATGACAAGGCATGTAGCTTTTTTGTGCCAGACCACAATTGGAGATCTATTATGTAGTAGAACAGAAAGAAGTAGGAAGGAAGTGAATTGGCCCAACCTGGCTGGCCCCTGTTAGCTGTTATTATAATGGTCTAATAACCTTAAAGATTCAAATACAGCTGGATCTGTGTACCCCTATTAAATGCTATTTGTTTCATGTGCAGGTTTGATAACAGAAGTAAACATTGATGTCCCAAAACCAAGCCTTGGGATTAACGACTAGGAAATTTTTCCAGATAGAGTATCATTTGTAGCTGCTTGCTGGTTCTTATTTTCAGGCTTCCCTTGAGCCAACCAACCAGATATTTTTACATCGTATTCCTCTTTTACCTGATACTTTTCTGAGGTTTGAGTACATGTGATACTGGTGAAGAGTACCTTTGGTTTTAAAATTGGAGGATTTTTAAAATTGGTTATTACACTGTGTATCAAATGAAATGAAATATCATGAATTTTTGGGCTTGCTCATGCTTGGAGTTAGAAAGACAATACAATGCCACAAGACTGCAGTTAATATGTGGCCTGCTCATCAGTCCTTCCCTTTGCCTGGTCTGCCTCTGAGACGCCTCTAGCAACTGAACAGCTGCTTCGGTGGTGGATTCATGTGCTTCAGGGAGGCTTATGCTCTGTGTTTTTCCAAAGATTTAATATCTTTCATTTGATTTCATTTTTGTTAGAAGAAGAATAGCTGCTATTTTTGCATTTCAGGATGTAACATCTCTAAGAAAACATGCCCTTTCTGTTTTTCTTCACCTACAGCCCATGTATGTCTACTTGAAAACATTCAGAAATGCTACCACAACACTATTTTGTCTGCTAACTATACTGAGTAATTAGTAGGAGAGCACGTATGCCACAGAACCTCTTACTCTTCACTGCCTTTACAAACAAGTAATATTAAACTTCATTGCACATTGTCCATAATACAATTGTTATTTTCAGAAGAGGCTCCATCTCAGCAAACTCTCTAAGTTGCAATGTTGCCAGTACCATCTTTCTGCTGCAAGTCATAGTAGCATCTTATCTTAGTCCAGCGTCTGACATCCTTGTTGCACTTGTATCGTTTTTCAGTGAGTTTAACAAGCTTGCAGTTAGCAGTGCTTTTATTTTCAGCATGTTATACATTTCTTCTAAGACAAGCTCTTACTACTTTTGAGTTTAGGATTTTTCAAGAGTAAAATATGAGATGCACAATTTAGCAACTAAGTTAATGCAAGATTGGATAGCTGGAGTATTGTATTAGTAAGGAAGCCAATAAGAAATAAAGACTTTAGCCTAGAAGCATAGCAGACATTTGCAGCCAAACTCCTGTCCATTTTAGCATAATTAAATAACTTAAGGCCAGCTATTTCAAATGTTTGTATCTTCATTTAAAGAATAGGGGTTTGATTTTTAAAGGTTGCCAGAAATGCTGCAACACTTCTGAGAATCAGGATACCATGGTAGGTGCTTGAATAAAAACATAACTTCAGGTACTCTGTTTTGCATGAAATAAAGATTTTTTAAAAACATATTATATTTTTTCTTTGCAAAGTACATTATCTTTTGATGGACCTGTACAGAGAAAATTTAATTTTGGATTTTCTTCTACTGTTTTTTGGCCTATATGCACATCTGTGCAGAGCTACATTTGTGGGAGATGTTTAGATCCTGGTGCATAAGCAGTTTGTCTTCAGCTCACAGGCCTCCCAGTTGAGTCAGCAAGCTTGGAAACTCTAACAACTCAAGTTTCTTGGCTTATGGAATTTCTAACTTTTGCCAGGTATCTGTTGAGTTTGTAAGGTCCCTGGACTGGAACCACTGAATGATTTCACATAGGCCACCAACAGATGGTAACAACATTTGGTCTCTATCAACCTGCGTAGTATTTGAGCTAATGTCCTAGTTTCTGCATCCTGTTACAAATCCCTTTGACTAACCAGCCCCTTAACTGCATTCTTCTTGTGTGTTGGCACAACTAATAAGCCATAAGAAGCAAATCAGTGCACGTGCAGTCCATTTATTTTAATGGAATTTAATGTAACAGTAGTTAAATTGAAGTATAGGGCCTTGACGTTTCCTAATGTAAGGAGTGTGGGGACCAGAACAGTCCTGTTGTCTTCAAGAGTACTTGAGTTTACTAATTTCAGTCTCATAATGCCTTTACATTCTATCTGTCCGGAAATATTTTTCATCTCATTGCCTTCTTATATGGGTTTCCCAACAATGCACTTTCCACTTCTCTAGACACTGTTCAAGAAATTTATCTTTAACTGTATGTTGACAAGGTTGTAGGAGGAATAAAACCTTCCCTTATTTATAGACATTTGACTTTTAATTTCCATCTGACTTTTTGGCAAGCTTTCAGAAGCAGACACGTTGTATCCTTGTTACCTTTAATAGAGTTATAATGGATTAAAATGTTTCATGTTGACTGCAGTATGACATTTAAAGCAGGCTTTGATTTCAGAAATATATCATTTTCTAACCATCTACATTACATAAAGGTGCAAGGCAATGATGGGGAATTACTTGGCTTACATTTCATACAGAAATGTTCTGAATTCATTTTGAACAGCCATCCGTACTGGAAAAGTGATAGGTAATAGGCAGCCAGTAAAATTTTTAACCTGAGAGAGTCTGGAGAAGAGCAATAATTTTCTTTTACCAGTCTGTGCCAGATTTGTGTTGGAAAAACTGTACCCTTTCATAAAATAAATCATTGGTTTTGTATACATGAACATGCTAATGAGATCAACAAACCCCAGAACTTTTTTACTGTGGATGTTTCAAATATAATCAAAATAATTTTACAGAATCAGTGTCTAAATACTATCAAGTCTATTGGCATTCAGTGAATCAACTCATGTTTTGTTAATAAGTCAGATGAACAGATACTCTAATTTCTACATTGTCTTAGGAGTCCTTTCAGCTAGCTCTTGCTTAGCTAAGGTCCTTCTCAAAATTATATTCATTTTAAACACAACTGAAAGCTCTTAGTTTGATGTGCCTACTCAAACTGAGTAGTACTTTACTCCAGTTAAGTGATCTAATCTAAATCAATGGGGTCATTTGAGATGTAAGATGCTACTTGATTTGAGTAAAGATATTAGAATCACTCCAGTTGGAAAATCCTTTAAATTATTTGAAACTTTTATTTTAACCATCTGTCATTTATGATGGTAAGAATGATGCTAACTTGTAATACCGCTGCTAAGCTGCATAAGAGATGTTCTTTATAGGCATACACATCCATTGAGCCATCATTACTCACAAGTTTTAGTTGTTTGGCCCTTAGTGACCCTACTGAAATCAGTAGAGCTAGATGTTCTCATTGTAGATAAATATGATATATTTTGGCTTGAAATATGAACATTTTGTTCCAAAAGCAGCAAAAAATAATGAATCCTGATTTTTTTTATGGAATGGTGCCTTGTTTCCCAAACGTTACCCTCTTTTACTGCAAGAATCCCATAGCTTCTCTTCCTTTTTCCTCCCAGAGCTCCTGATGACACTTCAGATGCGTGGCACCGTTGTCTGACTAGCGTAGCACACTGAATGTATTGATAGGCTTACCAATATACAGCTACAAAGTGCCCTACAGGTTATTGCCAAGCAAAAAGTATAGTGGTTGAGCTCTTCTCTTTTACCATCATTGATTTTCATTAAACTGCTAAGAATAAATTTTGTTTGAAATTTCTGCCCACCCCTCTCAAATTTGGCTGAACTTGACTGTTGGATTGAAAAGTTATTGGAGGATGAGCAAGGACAGTGGATATGTTGTGTGGCTCCATAAGGTTATCCTCCACAGAGAAACTTTCTGAAAATAAGACTTCACATTTGAAACTGGGGAATTAAAACTGCCAGAGCAATTGGAACTGGAATGGAGTATTTTTTCCCCCACTTTATTATGGCACTGTAAAATATGAATAATGAGATATAAAGCACAAAGACAGAAACAAGGAGGGTTTGTATTTGTGTAGCACCTTTAACATTTAGAGGGTCTTAAATAATTTTGGTAATCTCCCCTCACGGAAAAAGCATTTCTCTCTTGCATTACTGGGAGAGATATGATGTAACTTAGTTCATGGAGAAGCATTCCACTGGGTTCTCAGCAAATGCAGAGAATTAACTGGAATCAGACCATGCTTCACTCCAAGTGGCTGAAGCCAAATGTGGAGTTGTACATTTGTCAGTCAAGCCAGTGACCAGTGTCAGGTTGAGCACTGCTTTTGTTCAAGAGCCTGTTGCCAGAAAGTCAATTTATGAGAGGACCCTAGGCATCGTTTTAGACAGGTGAGAATGCTATTCTGTCACCTACAAAGCATTTACCAGGTCATGGTACTGTCCAAATACCATTGCCATAGACTGGAGGAAAGGAGAAGTAAGAAAGGAGTGGTTTTCTGGTTTTCTTGTTTCGTTTGTTTTTTGTTTTGTATGCACGTGCATGTGTGTGTTTGGAGAGGGGGGCGGGTTGTGCTGAGCTGATTGACCTACCTGTAGCAACTCTTGAGGTCTGAGAAAAAAACCCTTTGCTTCTGTGTTACTGCCTTGAATCTGCAATAAATGTCATTGCAAAGGCCAGGATGCTCAGCTTGACTTGAGACTGTGTTGTTCTATTATCACCGAGACCTTTACCTGGAGACAGCTCTGGGGGATGGCTGAGTATAATAAACCATGCACAGCACTGTTCTATAGATCTCTGTGAAAACTTGGATATAGTCTGATGAAAAGCCTTGTAGGCTCTGATAAAGCAAATTGGGGTGTCTGTAGTGCTTTGGGAAGAGAAGTTCTATAATACAGTGTAAACTCGTCTTTGAATTAATAGTAGCTACATAGCATGGTTTCTGTTTATCAAGGAATGTGGAAGGCTGTGTCTTATCTCTACATGGTTAATACTGGCATTGACTGGTAGACAAACTGGAAGAAGCAGCAGACAGCAGCAATGAGGTGAAGGTTCTTCTCTTTCAGCATCTTTTATATACTGGGGACACTGCTTTGTTGGCTCATTATAATGAATTGCTTCAGCTGATGATTGAGCTGGTTGAGGTCATATTCATCTAATTATTGTCTGGGTGAAACTAGCTTCTTGACCATAACTTTTAAGACTTGTCCCGTGCTATGAAATAGGCTCCAGTTCTAGATTACAATCAGCACAGTGTTAACTTATGCAGAGTGCAGATGCCTCAGTAGTATCATAGACAGTGTTGGAAGTTTGGAGATTCAGCTAGGAGCAGCCATTGTAAAAATGATGTGACTTCAGTCTCTTTTACAGAAAAATTGAATTTGAGAGCCTAGCTGTAGCGTTGTGAAAGGTGGGTGCTGCAGAAGGCTGACAATAGGCGGTTAGACATTTTCTGTTCTCTTTATTTTCATCAGCATCTTTACACTAAGTGGCAAGATGGTATCATTAATGAAGATATTAATAACAAAACCCAGCAATGGTCTTTGTCAATGCTGGTTTGGTCAGTGAGTCGTCTCATTCTTACTCTGGTAGAATGGAAGATCAACGAATGAGATAATGGAATTACTAAGGAGTTATGCTATGCAGTTTGTGATCTTACAGTTGACAAATGTACTGGCATGATAAGACTGCTAGCGACAGTCATAGTTCAAGCATGCAGTCAGATTGGTTTAAGGACCTAACTAGAAATTGTTTCGAGTGGCACTCAATTTCCTGGAAAACTATGACGCTTTTAGGATTGCCAAACTGAGTGTGGTCAAAGGAGCGTCATACATACACTCCTAGACCCTATTACCCACGAGTCTAAGAGGAACCTGGCCAGAAAATGAGACATTTCTCCATTCTTTCCTCTGTGGCTCAAGCTTTTGGAGAGCTACAGGCAATGATCCATTTGAAAATTTTCTCTTTCCCCATCCAATACACCTCCTCTGCTGTTAAATAGACTGTACTTAGAGAAGCCTGACGTTGTTGCAGCAAAGCAGTTACAAGCCATATTCAGGCTCCTGCCCAGATTAGTGGGAGAGAATGTACCAGGATGCCTTCAGGAAGTCTTCAGTTGAATCTGATCTTTAGTTTGAAACATTTCTTCCAGCAGCTCTTCCCATCTTCTTCCCATGGTTAACCCTAATGGCCATTCCCTCCTCACCTCAAGCCTGTGGCAT
Organism: Haliaeetus leucocephalus; assembly: GCF_000737465.1. Taxonomy (NCBI): domain Eukaryota; kingdom Metazoa; phylum Chordata; class Aves; order Accipitriformes; family Accipitridae; genus Haliaeetus; species Haliaeetus leucocephalus. Next base: position 4,572,477 of record NW_010973013.1, on the reverse strand, counting down.
ATATTCTCTGTTCTATTTAAATAATTAATAACACATCACAGTCTAAGAAGAAACACATGGAAGAGCTGGTTTTTAATCCACCAAACTGATTATTTTGAAACACCCCCCTCTCTCCCCCGGTATACCACGTTTCAGAGTTAAACCATTCCTTTCTTTACCTACCTTAGAAAATCTGTACAAACCTACGTATGGAAATTTTGTGTACCTTTCCAGAGCTTCAGCTTGGGCAGGATGAAAATACATGGATGGAAATGTAAAAAGAAGTATTGAGATTTATATGCTCCCCTGAACATAGCAAGTGTGATTAATGCCTCCATATAGATGTTTGGGCAAATGTGTGTGTGTATATATATATTCATATTGTAAATTCTTCACTCTTGGTAATTAATAATAGCCTGCACAAATAGTCTCACTGGATTCAGCAGGTTTATCAATGCAAGTAATTACTTACCAGAGGGAATAAGAAGGTTCACATTCTAGCCCAGAATGAAGTAAAGTACTGATAACATACATACAGAAGGAAGAAAATTACATTATTTAGCAATTTCTTGTTATAACCAGCAATGCTTACCCTTCATATTTTTTATAATAGTTAAAAATTGCTTTTCTGTTAATGAAAGGGCAGCTAATAGTTTTCATTATTAAAGTTTACAGGCTTCAGTCTTTAGTTTTTCAGCTAGAGAATGTGATGGAATCATAGTTCATTGGGGTCCAGGGCTCAGTCAAACCATTGCTTTCACTTAATTGGCATCTGAAACCTGATGTGAATGTTGAAAATAAACATTAAGTTACTAACAATATATGAGAAGAATGGAATTTTGTACATTACCCCACAGTGCAATATACCTTAAACACAGAATTGGGATGAACATGAGGAAGGTAGAAAGCTGTTGATTTGTTGTTGATTTGAGCAAATTATTAAACTACATCAGATGTGACTTCAGAGCAATAAATATTGAAAAGCTTTGCAGTCATACACAGTAATAGATACAGTAAATGGGTACTAAACAAAATATTTATCTGCTTAATACTGTATAGGTAAGCAAATGTCCTTGAGTTGCTGCCAGGCTGTGCTGAAATGAATGTACTATTTCATAAAGATGAATTTTACAAACAAATAGGACTTGAGAGACCCAGGCCATTAAAAAACATTACTGTATCTTGACCACTGGCAGTTTGTTACAATAGGAACCATGCTTTCACGGTTAAGAATTTCAAAGAGCTGTATGGACATTTTTCCTAAACATTGTGTAGATGCATGGACGCATAAGGAATTATGCAGTAAATTCTGTGGCTGAGAGATATAACTGGCATGTTACAAAGTTGCCTACTTACAAGTACTGTGCTGATGGCATTGCTATTCTTGACATTCTAATTCTGCTGCTTTCAATTCTCTTGAGATGATAAACCCCAAACAACACAGTGCCATAAGCTAAGAGAGAGAAGGAAGATGACTGGTTTTTAGTGACAATGTTCTGAAAGAACGGCGGAGACATTATAAGGTCTGTCAGAGAGCATAAAAGCCTTTATGGAGCAAGAGAATTGGGTTTCCTCTGTTGTTTCTTAACAGATCCAGAATTGATAGTGAGCAGGGTGGTTTCAAACAACTGCTCAGTTTCTAGCTTTTAATAGTTAATGGGAGGTCAGACTATAAGCTGAGATCAATCCCAGAGTAATAAATTTTACATTATTATATTTGTCTTTCTTGAAATATAAACATTAGAGGATCTATTCTCAAATGGCTTCCGACCCATTTTTTTTCATAATTAATACAGGAAATTCAAAGAACGTGACTCCCTGTACAGCTTAGACAGAGGCAGATCTGTATTCATCAGCTTGGATTAATTAGCCTGTTACCAGACATGCAGTTTGTTTGAAGAGCTACAAAATGGGCAGTTATAAAGAAGGGAAAGCTGTGCCATAAAAAAACATAAGCCACATGTTATTGTGGATAAAAGATAATTTTTTAACTTTGATGTTGATTCTACGTAGTTTGAGATTTACAGCTAGATTTATCCAGCCCTGCTGACGTTGACCTTGGCTTCAATGCGGCAGCAATACGGAATGAATTGCTCTTCATTGGTTTATTTGAAGGCCAGTATTTATCAAAAAACTGCAACAGAGATTCACTCTGAATCGGAACAACAGAGTCTCTCATTGTTCAGATCTGGAGACTTACTTCTGGGTCATTGTACTCAGTATGAATCCACCATCACTTGGCAGGCTCTGTCTTTGTCTTCTATATTGGGTAAACACATCTGTTACAACCAAGAAAAGGAGAATTATGCACTCCCACTTAAATCTTACGTACTATTCTAACAGTTTCATCTGTGACATTGAGGTGTAAGGAGCTGTTTTTTCTTAGCCTTCTCATTTTTGTTACTTATAAGAACCTCATTCATGACCTGACACAATGTTTTATGAAGTTAAGAGAAAGGCTGTCACTGTTTTTAATGAGCTTTGGATCAAGCCCTCAGTTTTTCATCAACACAGAATAAATCCTTTCACTACAGACACCAATGTGACATATACTGTATGAAGGTCCAAACTCTGTCACTTCTCAATTGGCTCAAGATTTGAAGTCAACACTAGCAGCAAAGAGGAGAACTTGGGGACCATCAAGAGTGATATTACCTGTCTCGTGTATCTTTGGGTTGGGATGTACTAGAACTGGAGATTCAACTGTCATTACTGAATAGCATGCAACAGATTATTGTGCATTTCAGAGCACTGCATATGAGGAAAGCAAGGGTGGGAGAGCAGGAGATTAGGCTTTTGTCACACACATTCCTAAACCAGACACCATTCGCCCATGTCCATTACCAAGCTTTTTTAAGGCACAGCCCCTACCTTCACTACTTTTGCACAACTCTTTGCAATGATGATAAACCCTGATTTCACTTGGAGTGTTAAGTGAAACCTTAGATATCAGATCTGTTATTGTGTTTGTCTTTGCTAAAGAGAGTTGACAAGTTTTCTAAAACACATGCAGGTTGGTATTTTGCCATCAAGAGAAAAGCCAAAAGATCTATTTGAAGCACAGTGCAATCCTGCAAGTTTGTTGATTTAAAATGAGCTTTACAGTTTTTTAAGTGCTATGCACAGTGCATAACATATTACAAATTGATAGTACTGGAAAAAAACTAATGGGTAGGTACGTACTTCCATAAAGGAAAAGTGATGTTAGAAATAAATACAGGATATCTTTTCAAAAAGACCAGGTGACCTTTTTGCTTTGAGACTGACACAAAGCAGTCTCGCTCAGCAGTAGAGTAAGATTTTGAGACATTTAGAAGTCGAAGGAGTGGTGTAACTATGCAGCCCTTCTTGTTTTTGTCTTTAGAAGTCTACATGGTCAAGGGATTTTAGATCCTTTTGTATGCTCACAGCATTTTTCATCAATTTTGAAAGAAAGTAAGAAAATTACAGTTATGTTGTTATGCACTATCTCCTTAGGTGGACATGGGCATTATGTAGTGAGAGTATTGGGTGGAATAAACTGAATTACATTTAATAAAATTGAGTGTAGCCACACAGTGAGCCAGCTTAGAACAGCGAGTAAAACTAGACATCTGTATTTACAATGTTCTGACATATCCCCCTAAGCTCGACCTGTCTTCATAGAAAAGAAGTGGACAGCTTGTAGTGGCTTTGCAAATGGAAGACCATCGTGCATGCACAATTTGCCTGCTAAATGCTGTTGTTAAGATACAAGTTTTAAATGGAAAATGTCCGGATATGGTGCTATTTTAGTTCAGAGGAAATATGCTGGTGACGAAGTTAAGCACCTGAGTGCTAAGTGGTTTTAGATTAGAACACTTGTTTAAAACAGATTATAGATTTTGTAAGTGCACACTGGATATAATGTGCAGAGATTTCCACTTTTATAAGTTACACATTGAGCATTATGCAAATAAGCCATTGCTTACTTAGATGGTAGACTGATATCTTTTTGTCCTGACATGACAAGTAAAGTATGCTTCCATTTGTTATCCCCATCTGTCACAAGCTGATAAACCTCAGATCTGTAAAAGTCTTATCTGAATGTATTTGTTAATGTCTTGCTTCGCTGGGCACGATGATGTATCATATAGTGCATATCATTTTTGTTGGGTAAATGAGGAGCTGCATTTTTTTTGTCAGTCATAAGATGACTGGGATTACTTGATTTCTTCTCCACATAGGCCCAGTTTGGGAAAGCGTTTGGTTCAACTCATCCCTCTTCTGCACATCACAGAAACATGTTCTTCAAGCATATGCTTAAGAACTGTCTTGAATAGATAGGCACTTCTGAATCAGAGCTATGGTATTTTAAGTCACTGCATATGCAATTATGTTATATTCTGTCTTGATTGCACTATATAAAAAGCACTAATATTTCGCTTGCTGCAAATTTTCAGAGCTAAAGACCCCTTCATGTTGAAATATAGTCTTGTTTGTTTCTATGAATCCATTTGCTATATGAGAACATCTTGATTTTTGTAGAGCATATGATTTACATGCGGATTTGCACTGGGGCAAGTGAGCTAATTATATTTATTTCTGTTTTGCAGCGGGAACAACGTATATCTTTAGCAAAGGTGGTGGACAGATCACTTACACATGGCCTCCTAATGATCGGCCAAGCACTCGTGCGGACAGACTGGCAATAGGGTTTAGTACTGTTCAAAAAGAAGCTGTGTTGGTACGAGTGGACAGTTCTACTGGGCTCGGAGATTATTTAGAGCTGCATATCGTAAGTATTATTAACAAATGCATATTTCTTCTTGTCTTGTTTGTTCTTCCATTTGTGTAATTTAATTTATTTATTTTAATGTAAATAAAGCAGTTTGTTAATGAATCTTTTAGGGTCAGTAGTGAACTAAATGATAATGGCTTATTACATACAATACTGCACAGGGTCTCGAGACATTCTCAATTTGCCTTTTGTTTTATACAGTGCTACTTTGTATGGCTTTTCAATTAAAAATCATACCATGATACCTGTACAGATACAGCAGTTTTCTGCAATCCAGTTATATAAAACAGGATTTAGCAATGTTAGTGGAAGGTACGCTAATCCTGGGGGCTTTAATCTGGTACCTGCTGGGGGAATTAGTGTATCACAATTGACTGTGCTTATTGTTACTACTAGAATTTATCCTCTGATTTCACCATTCCTTTGTGATGATAAATCTTAAGCAGAAAGCAAGATTGTCAAGCTAGGAGGTCTAAAAAAGTAATTTCAGCTGCCTTAAAGCAAATAACTAGTAATCAAAATTGAAAGCATCTGGATGTTTATGGCAACATAAATAAATGATCAGTTGAGATAAACATAACTAGGGCAGTATAAAATTTTGTTGTTTAGATTAGTCCCAACTTTTTTAATGTATTAGTTTGATTTTGATTTAAGAATCTCTCTACTTTCAGGAACAGAAGAGTTCCTTTTGAATGAAATTGCTTATTGATCTATAACCAATTACACTTTTACCCTCAGAAAACATTCAGCAGTGATCATTTTCAAAATTAGAGAGAATTATGGTATTCAATCTTCCCAGGCTCCTTATTTCTGTAAAGGCACTCTTGCAGTGTGGACAAATGTGATTTTTTTTTTTTTTAATTTACTGGCTTGAGTAAATAAACAAAGAAAGAAGGCCTTACATAAAATTCAGAGGTTGTCTATACCCTTCTTTTACATTGAAACACACGGACAAAACGGCTGGCTGGTATTGTATAATCTTAATTTAAAAATGTGAACAAAGCAACTTCTCCCAGGTGCCAGAAAAACTGAAAGCCTACATTTTTCAAGGCAAGTATTGTGTTGCTGAAGAGAATTTTAAAATTTGCTTTCCAAAGCCTCATCTAACATCAGGTTCCTAGTCATCATTTGCCCTTTTCTTTGCAATCTGAGACCAGATTCACCCGCTGTGGTCAACAGTGTTACTTTCTTCTTACAGTGTTTTCTTTTTCATTAGCATATTAAGGAATGTTTTCCTTGTAGTTTTACTATACTTGAAGTCTGTCAAAATCATAATATTCGTGCAATCTTCTGTCTAGCCTTGATTTTTCCATTTTAAAACAAACACTGGGTTCATTAATTATGAGTTGGAGATCAAAAATTATTGCCTGATCATAAGTGTTTGGGGGTTTTTTTTTGCAAATAACTTTCTTATACCGATGCTGTAGCAACAGATGGTAAAAATAAAAGAGTAATTGAGTGTTTTCTATGGTCAGAAACACTACCAGCTTAATAAGGATGGGGAAAATCATAAATTATACTTTACTGGTCTTTTGAAATTTCTGTGAAGTGGCAAAAGGCCTTCTGTCATCACGCTCTGTGAGGTGATCCTGGCCTCCTCCTATTGTCTTTGCGAGAGACTTTGGGAACCTCCCTGATGCCTGCTCTGCTTCAGAGCAAAATCTGTGGTAACTGTCCAGAAATTTCACCGGAACAAGGTCCGACCTTCTGAGATCTGCTTCAGTGTAGTCTCTCTCTAGAGTGGAGATACGAAGGGATTGACCTGAAATCCTAAGACATCTGGCAAGGATTTTTTTTAAGGGTTGTCAATGTTAGATAAAGCTTGGAAAACTGCTGGGATATAATTTCCCAGAATCTATTTCAAATAAGGATAGTATTTAAAAGGAAGTTGAAAAGGCAGTATTTTCAAAAGCATTCATGGTACCAAAGAACATATATCTTATTAAAGTCAGTGGAACTGTAGGCACTTCTGAGAATTTTACCTGAGATCTATTTTAGCTCAGCAAGATATTGTGAAACATCACGGTTATAAAAATGAAGAAGAACATAGAAACAGAGAGGCCTATGTACATGTTATATTTGAAAAACAGTTTATTGGATTGAAGTTTTTCAATATTGGCAGCTACTGTGTTAAACTGGCTGTAATAAGAGTTGTGTCATTCAAAACTTCCTTCTTGCACCAATGTTAAGGTGCCACTAAGAATGTCTTATCTACCAGATAACCAGAAACATGCAAAAGCTGTGAATAGTGGAAGGAGGAAAAACTGGAAGGAGGGAAGAGTCTAATTCTGCATGTTCTTTTGCATGCACCCACCCACCTGTTTTTATAATGAATATGCATGAGCAATAAATGCCTGTGTACATTGAGATGCACTGTGCACGGATAACTTATCTGTGTTATAACAACTATAACATTATAACAAGGATATGGTTGTGATTTAATTATGCTAGCATTCAGTTTTACAGTACGATAGAAACTGGTTCTTTTGTTACTGAGCTTTCATTTTACCGAGGAGGTCACTAATCACTCAGATCCTTCCCAGTGACAAAATTTGCGACAGATGTGTAAGGATGGGTTTTAAGTGTATTTTCAGCAGAACGGTGGCAAAGAATGTTTGGAACTATTGCTTTGAGTTAAAAAAAATTTAGATCATGGTCCTCACTAGCATGTTGGGGAGGGTTGTTTGGGACATTTCAGAACAGAGCTATGAGGTAGCTTGCTCTTAACCTTCTTCATTCTAGAAATGGAAGAGGAAATTACAAGTTTGATTATGGTACTTCAATGTGTGCTTGCCCTCTTTATTGTTCTGTTTACTTAAAGACGATGTAAGCCTAATAATGAACTCAAGCTCACAACAATTCTGATTTTGAAAATTGCTACTTGATCATCTGAATCACAGCTTTAGTGTTAGGTTAGGAACACATTTATTTAAAGTAATCATTTAACCTCCCCAAATAACCATTGTTAATATGAGAAACATTTTAAAGAATGTGTAATCTGCATTGCTACCAGATGCTTAACAGTTCCAGTGCAAATATTTTAAATTCCAAGATAGATTATTATAAAACTCCACCTGTACTCTAGCAGCCTAGATATAAAGGACTGGTTGTGTGTATGATATATATGCATCCACGTGCTTCAAGAAAGGGATGTTAATATGACTTAGTCACCCAGAGACGCAGCAATTAGTTTTCACGGCAATCGCTTGACTTCTGTTACGGAATTGGTCTCCTGTGCAGTCGCTGCTGGGTGATCTAGTTCAAGAGGAAATAGATATCATGCCTAAAAGTCTACTGCCACTTCCTTCTCCTGTTGACAGATTAAAGAAGGTCAGTTAGCTCTGAGAATTACTCTAATCATCCTTTTTTTCCCCTTTCCTTGGCATGGCTTGCATCCATCTCCATGCCAAACAGAAAAAGGCGGCAGCTTGTTCACACGGTGTTTGGTTAATCACCATGTGCGCTTCTGTGCTTGGCTTTTTCATTGACTTCTAAAGCCCTTAGGTAATTCTGTCAGTGATTCCTGTTCCTACCTCTGTTCTTCTCCCAAGTCATTGGACAGAAAAGTGTGTATGTATACACACACACAACACACACACATATATATATGATATGTGTGTGTCATCATCTTCCACAGGCACTGTGCTGTTGCTGCCTCAAGTTTCCAGCTTTTCTATGGTGAGGAACAAAGTGAAGTTAGAGAAAGATATTGCCTCAAAGGGCTAAGAAATCCTGTTACAGTGCTCTTTCTGGCAATGCCGTTAGCATAGGGAACTGGCATTCTCTTTTGTGGCACAAGTAGTATTTGCTCTACTAATGAAGACAAGAAGGATAGATTTCCATCAATAGACTTCAATGATTTTTAAATATTGTTTTAAATATAAATTATGCCATGTTTTCATCTTTCATTGTTAAAATGACTTTTGTGTAAAAAAAAAAAATATATCAAAGGGGCTTGATTTTCAGCTTAAAGTTAATGGAGAATTATGCAAAAGTCCCCTCTCAACTTTTTTACTACTCATTTTTTGGAACTTTTGGCAAACTTAAAAGGACTATTATTTCCTGCTCCCCTCCCTCTGTCTCTCAGTTATACATATGCAGTATTCTTCTGCACCAGGCTTTTAATAGTTGACTCTGTTAGATTCTATTGTACATATACATAATATATGGATACTTTTAATTTATGCAAGTATAATGGACTTCCCTCAAGTGAACAGAAATAGTAAAACTCAAGTGAGGATCAGACTTCTCTGTTTACGCATACCAGAGAAAAACCAGCAGAGTCTTAAGATAAATGAATTTGTTACTTTCTTTTGAATACTTTACATGTCTTGGGCTTAATGCCTAATGGAAAGCCAATTGAAAGATTCTTATTGATTTAGTTGTATCTGGATCAATGCCTAGAGAGTTGGATGTACTTTCAGCGAGACTGATGGTAAAAATACCTTTGATTTTAGTGGTTTGTACTGGACCTAATTAATTTTCCCAGGAAGAGTTTAATAATCTTTAAAAAAATATTCCCAGAATAATGTTTCTTCTAATAATCATCTTTCAGATGTGGAATTCCTTATTATTATATGCGTGTCTGTGTAATGCAAAGATCTGGGAAGGCCAGTGGCGGCTTGTATATGCATGAAACAGTAATAAATTTAAAATCAAATTATTCATGTCCAGGAAGGGCTAAAAAAAAAAGCAGAACTAGGTTTCAGAAATTTGATATTTTAGAAGTGCTGAGCATGCACATCAGTGGATAAAGTCAATGGAAGCTGAATATAGTCAGCACCTCTGAAAATCAGGCCATGATCATATCAGCTAAGTGGGCATCAGGGATCACTCTGGAGCCCTGGAAAGGCTTTGGATCATTATGTTTGTCAGAGTTGTGATATTCAATATTCTGCTACCTTGAGGCACAAGAAAATTTCTTAAGGCTGATGTTATCTAATCCAGAATTCTGCTAATATTTGATTTTTCCTTATTATGCTTATATACATGATATTTATTTGTGATTTTTATTTTTCTCATTAATATATGCGTATTGAAAATGCTGTAGGAAGCTTAGCTGTCATGGGCAGTAATTGTTCTTCTCTTTGGGGAACAAAAACCTCAGCAACCAGATTATGTGTTAATCTTTAAACTAAAGAAAAATTACTATGAAAGAAAGATTTCCAGACTTGCTCATGAGTTTGAATAATGAAAAGCAGTGCAATCAAAGAAGAATCATTCATGGGACTAGACAGGCAGGTGAGAATGTAATTCAATGTACACAAACATTAAGTTAATTACAATGGTAGCAATGAATTAATCTAGGGAATTTGTTCTAAATGCAGCAATCATTTACCTCACTGATCAGGTTAAAGATCTAAGTTTGTAGGAAAGAAAAGAAAGGAATCACTGAAATGGTCAAGCCATGCCTTGAAAACATGCAATTAAGTTATTCTTTTGTATTAGCAGAGACATAGATTATAAAAACTCTGAAAAGGGATTTTATGATATAAGCTGTTTGTTAATGCCTCATCTTGAATACTCTGCATGATCTGTTATCACTCACTGAGCAGCAGCGGTCTGTTCTTGCCATGAACAGGCCAGATTGCTGAGAGAAGGTTATGGAAATGCGCTGATTCTGATAACGGGGCAGACTGATACCTTACTGCATGAAAAATATGAATGGAATTTGGACGGCTGATATAATTAAACAGTTTGGCTATGACTGCCATCATGGAGCGGTGCAAGGAGAAATCCTGAAGGTCCATTATACCAGTGTGGACGGTCTGAGCTCCCAGCTGTGATTTCCTGCTTCCTCAGCCTGGAAATGAGCTTGAGGGAAGTAACTCCTTTCATCATCTTCCTCTGTCTTGGGATAAATAGAAGTTCTCACTTCTTCCTCTACCCAGCTAATAACTCCTTTATGCATCCTGCTCCTTTCGTGCTTTTGGGAGGAAAAAAGCTTGCTTCCCCAAAAACATGCTGTATGACGGGGTCACCACCTGCCAACCCCTTGGCGAGAGAAAACTGCACAACCGGTAGGACCTAAGTTCTCAGGTAAAATACCGTACGTCAGATGCAAAACACTCCAGCCCTCAACACCGATGAATCTCCTGAGGCGCTTTCTTCTAGCAAAGTTGTACAGCCTGGCTGAGGGTGACTGGATATTTAAGACACTTCTGGTGGCCCCCCGTATATTAGAATCATCTCATAGCAATATGGAAAGAATTGCATGTGGCCATGGTGTTGTGTGAAATGATCTTGCAGACCGGGTCGTAGACTCTAAGATCCCTTCTGATCTCACGTGTCTCAAGATTACGCTGTAAATTGAATCCACTTGTTGGCTGAACTGCTTAAGATCCCAAACTTTGTCACTGAATTTGATGGCAAGTCTTTGACTTTACTGTTGCGAACTGTACACAAATGGGACTTCTGATGCAGCACGAGGAGAGAACATAGGCATGGAACTTAATTTTCCTGGAGCCTTGTTGAACTTAAAAAAAAAAATACTAAAAAGATTAGAAGGGGGTTGGGCTGAGTCCTGTTATACTAATGACAAGAACTGTGCATTTTTAAGAACAGAAGTGGACCAATTTGAAGAGGCAAGAAAAAGAGCAAGCGTATTTAATTAACGTAAACTTGAAGAGGCTCATGACCTCTTCATAAAGCAGCTCTTCATTTTTACAGTGTTATTTTTAAAGCTGTGAAGTACTGTATGGATTACATCCAGTCTTATTTTCAAGGATTCTTTCTTTCTCTTCCCTTTCCCTTGCTCCCTAAGTTGCTTTTCTGCTGTGTCCTCAAACACCAATTCATGTGCTGTGCATATTCTGCAGTCCCAGTGAATCCCAGTGAAAGTGGGTAGCAGTCTCCAGGGGTCTCAGTGATTACATACCCTTTCTTTCCCACAGAATGAGGCATACCGTATAGCTAAAGGAACAGAGGAGTCACTTCAGGTGGTGACTGTATGGTGTGCTCACATGGAAGACCTTCTCGATGAGGACCATTGATTAGGTCTGTTTGATTAAAGGGCAAAACCAGCAAGAACAAAGCAAAGAAGTATGTGGCCAAAATTAAGAGACATATCCTTTTGTGACTAGATTTTTTACATATAAATACCAAATTTCTGGCTTCAGAAAGGAGGACAGAAGAATTAGTTTATAATGTACAGATAAATAAATAGCCCATCTTTCCTCCGTAGCAGCACCTTTCCTAGTTAACATTATATTCTCCCATTGATGTTTTAGATCCATCCCAATCTAATCAGGTCCTTTTAATCCAAAATTCCCTGCACTGGTTACTAGCCAACATCCTCACGTACGAAGGTTACAGATATTTTAATAACTTGGCACTAACTGTTCTAGAACATTGCCATGTATAAAAAGAGCTGATGAAAAATTTAGCAGACATTTTAGCAACCTTATTAAGATTTAAAGAATACTTGACTGTTTGCAATAGCAGAACAGTTGAGATGTTCACTGAAACCTGGCTGATCACCCAAAGGAAGAAGGACTGAATCGTAGGAAATTATTGTAATTATGTGGAGAATGAGAGCTCTGGATGATTGAGGGTCGCTTCCAAGAGCTAGCCGCTTTTGTCCACCTATCCTACATGGGTATTTCTCTTCTTATTATATCTATTGTCTATTTTATTAAGCATATATAGTCTTTTATATCTAGTAATATAATCGAGTAAGCCCTGATAATATTTCTACTTCTTCTACTAATTTCTAATTCTTCTATTTTTATTTACTGCCTAGTTCTTGTCTAATTTTAGAGAAGCACAGAAAGATTTGCACTCCCTCCTCCTTCCCAGGCACACCTGTCTCAAAAGCAAGTGGAAGGCATGTGTACCCAGTGTGTTAGAAGCCATGACGGTGCAGGGTGTAGGCAGGTTGTAGGCACTTTGGGCTGAAAATGTGTGGTTTGGAGAAAAAAAAAAAAAAAAAAAAAAAAGGACAGATGTGAGCAATGGCATCACTTTCAGAGTATCCTAGACTATGCTTTTAGCTCCTGATGGCAGCTTGAATAAGAGAGAGTGACTCTCAGATGGCTGTGACCCATTGAAAGAGGGCCAGGTTTGCCCAGGACAGATCAAGGTTTGTTTCTTATGAATATAAGCCAGAACCCAGGATGCGGGCCATTAACTCCCTGTCTTTTAAATTTATGAGCTCTAAGTGAGGCTATAGGATATAGTGTGCACTGCAGCACGAAGTGCCAGTGTAGCAGTTTTTCAGTGAACATGCAGTATGAACAATATCATTTTTAATACCAGTCAGAGGGATTAGCCTGTTGATGCAGAACAAGACTAGGGGAAAAGTGCTGCCGGTGGCCTGAACAGATTCTGACCCTAACTCCAAATAATTCTCATCCCACCACTGCCACTAGTAATTTGTCTGAAGAAACTGCAGGAATAGGAGTAAGTATGAGGAGGATCTACATCAGGCCAGAAAACTCCTGCTGGAAGGTGAAAGGTGCACAGGCAATTGTACAGAGCCTGCTGCTTTGCTTCAGGCATTTATTTAAGTAAACATTGCTATTATAGTTAATCACTTCGTAGTGATAAGGAAGGCTCATCTTAATACTATTCTGTTTTTGTGAGATACTACCTTATTTGTAAGTCACAATTAGTTAATTAGACCACTTATTAATTCAGGTTTTGCTCTATGATGCCTCAGTGTCATCACCAAACTGGAAACTTGTTTTAATAGTTAATGCTAGTTTGCTTTTTTTCTTCTAGACTGTTTTATCACCTTGAGCCTTTCTCACTTTTCACTTACGTACACCACTGTGTCGGTGAGGAGTAACTGGAGTAAAATCACTGAATTGAATCTGGTGTACTGGAGGGTAGAACTGAACACACTGGGCCTTTCATCCCATTTAGTTACTTAACTTTTACAGTCTTTGGCACTAACTCATTGCACCAGGGTCGTGCAGGAAATAGAGCTAGAGCAGGGAATTTACCTGGATTTACCTGGAAACCCAGGTTACCAGTTATATCTTCAATAACCTCCCTATGCTGTCTAATCACTATCTCTCTTACCTGAGCATGACACGCTTGACATCAGTGCATCTCCACTGCTGGTGTATCACTGAGCAGCCTTTTCCTTTCTCTCTCAGTAACAACCATCCGTGTATAATATTTGCCTTTCCTATCAATCTTACAGTGATTTTTCCCATTTGACAGTGGGCTGCTGCCGCTGTTAAGTCTCTTTTTGTTTTTTTGCTTAGATCATGCCGGTCACAAGAATTTCTGCAACAATAGCAGACAGGATAAGGATTTAATGAACTGATATTGCCAATGTTCTGGTGGTTTATGCTTAATGTAATAATCCCACTAACAACTGGTGAGTTTCCCTGTTAAGTGTTTGGAGAGGCTTAAACACCTCTCTGTTCGTGAAAGCCCATTTACACTGAAGCATTCTGATGCTCCAGAGGGTGGATTAGCTGAAGGAACTGACTCATGCATTTCTTGGCTTTCGATAATTACCTGGCTTACATTGAATAAGGGATGCTGAGGAACAAAGGAAAGATACAGTCCTTCAGTTTTGCCAGTTCTCTGTGAAATTATCCTGAAGCCTTCAGCGCAGCAGCATGAAACTACTAACGTGGCTTTACCTTCTTGTGCTAGAATTTGTAGGTGATAATCTAAGTTCAGTCAAGGACGAAATGTAAGTCCAGATATTCCCTCAGGGAGGTGTAAATCATGCTTGCTGCTGCAGCATTATACATTCTCTGTGGTCTAGGAAAAGCCGCTCGTACAGGACTGGGAAGTCTTCCCTCTGCATATTCCACTTCTGGGTCAGGTACTCCTCTCCATCCCGGGCCTCTGGATCGAGGGATGGGGTTGAAGCATTACATCCTCAACGGATCTCATCAGGCTCTATTTTGGGGCTGGAATCTCTTATTATTTTCTGTTCAGCCCTCACCCTTGGTGGACTTGTGACTTACTGCCTACACGCTGAATGCTACAGACTGCGTTCTTCTTGTTCACTGTAAAACCCCATTAATGTCCTCAAGCCTAATTGTTCCCCATACGGGATTTTTTTTTCCTGACCCAGTGAATTCCAGGGAACAACAGAGCGTTCCTGGAGCAAAAGTACTCAGCCTTTCCCTTGCATGGCAGATGGAGTTTTTAAGACTCGCTGCAGATTATGTAGCAGTGCCTTCTCATTTAGGGACAAGCACAAAGAGCATTATCATACGTGAAGCTACTTTACAGTAACTTCTACCAATTAAAATAAAAAGTGAAAAGATTATGCTATAGAGCCTTAATAACCACTCAGCATATTTGATAATGCCACTGCTGTCGGTATCATATTCACCACTACGTTTAATAGCTGAACAGATGCAGCTCACTAGAGCACCGCATGGCATGCAGCAGCAGGGAGTCCCATTTGACAAGTTGGTTTTGTTTTATTTCCTTCCCAGAGAGCCTTCCCTGATATCCCAAGTTCCTGTAATGTTTTGATTTGCTGTTCAGCAAACAGAAAAAGGCAAGGGGATTCTGTACTGCTTGTTTTCAAAGCAAGAGGGTTTTTTGACTTTGAAGTGTTAGGAGATTTCTAATGAAGCTAATATAAGGCATGTTTTCATGTAAAATTGTCAGCCCTTCATCTGAAAAGGGTTGGGTTTTTAGCAGGTAGCATATATGTGCAGGCACAGGTTGCTTGTAGGATAGCAACTACGCTGGTTTTAGGAGGTGGCTTCAAGTTTGGGGGTTTTTATTTTTTCTTAATTGCAATATTTTGTGCACACGTCTGCAAGTCGCTTCACACAGTGAGCAATAACTCTTGGCTGTAATAGTGCCATGGGATGCCGTGGTTGTTTGGTGCTTCTAGATTTGCTCTCCATGGAACAATTCATAGGAGCATTTTGTGAGACTTTCCAATCTTCTAATTGCTTGTCTGAAAAAATACCTGGGTATATGCTCCGAGGTTAAAATAAGATGGCTATGCACTTAATACATTCTAAAAAATCATGGGATAATACAGAGTAGATAATGAAACCTTGGCTGTATGATTTGGGTATTTGTTTCCAGGAAAGATATAATAAAGATGGGAGCAAGACTAAAAGTGCTGCAGCAATTACGTTATCCACCTCATATTAACTGGTCCATAAATAAATGCAGAAGCTCCCTTGGTTATATTTCCTATTCCTTATTAATGTGGTTATATAGTTAAAGATAGGTGCTGCCAAGGGCTGAGTTAATGGGCAGCATCTTCCCCAGAGCTAAAAACTTGTCACAGTTTTGTGCACAGCTGATATGCTCCTTTGGAAGATATTTAAGATTTCTGGGTTTCTATTCCTAGTCTAATTTTTAGTATTTTCCTGGCTATTTAAACCGACGTTCTTATGGCATTGCTTTTCTTTTCTTCTTTCTTGCTTTTCACTGCATATTCAAACTCAAAAAACCCCACCGGCGTGTCTTCTTGTCACAGCTGTAGTGTGGTACATCTCCTTGTCACAGCTGTAGCGTGGTACATGATGACACCAAGCTGTGCTAGTGCGGGAGGAGGGGAGACAGGGGTTGTGAGCACTGTGGAGAACTGATTAAAATTCAGAATGAGCTTGATAAAGTGGAGAAGCGGGCTGAAATCAGGAAGATGCATTTCTACAAAGGAAAGCGACGAGTTCTGTACCTAAGATGGAAAAATCAAATGCACAGCTATAAAATGAGGAATAATTGTCGCCAAGAAGCAGTTCTACAGAAAAGATTGGGAAGTTGCAGCTGATTGCAATTTGCTGCAGAGACAGACAGGCATCCACCTGGGATGTATTGACAACATGTGGGGTGGCAGAGGAGGCGAAGAAGTTAATTGTTCACTCAGTAGTGCTGGGACCTTAGCTGAAGAAGTATGTCCAGATTTGAGCGCTTGGCTTTGGAAAGGAGGTGAGCAAATTAAGCAGCTAGTAACAGAATCTGCACTATAGTTTAGTTAACACATAGCTCCTAGGAAGAAAATGAAAGAGTGGGCTCTGTTTTGTTTATAAAAGAGGAGGCAAGGAGTGACTGGACGTGAAAACCATCTTTGAATACATACAGGTTGTTATAAACAGGACCGTGGCTAATTTGTTTCGCCTGTCTGTCCGGATAAGGTAAGAAATAGTTGGTTTAATTTGCAGCAATGCTATCAGGTATTGGAAAAACATTTCCAGCGATGTTTGCTGGTTAGCAGTGGAGCAGGTTACGCAGGCAGGCCCTGTCAGTTTATGCTTTCAAGATCAGACTACATTCCTATCGGTAACAGGAATGCCATAGAGAATTCTGTATGTTTTTGTTACGGTTTGCCTAGATGTACTTGCTGTTGCCAGTGAGTGATGGGAGGAGTGAGGTCTTCTGAAGCTCTACGCTCCCATTTATGCTGCAGTTTTTAACAGGAAGGCTTAGGTCCAGGAATGATTTAAGATGAATGCTTAGATGTAAGCACAGGGAGGTTCTCTGTTTTCATTTCTAAAGATGCAGAAAAGCACTTTCTTTTAACATCCGTTGGTCTTAGCGTCGTCAGCAAACTCTTAAGGCTGGGCAGCAGCACAAGGTAGAACCTGCTCTCCCTTTGCCATACCCACATCCCCTCTCGTTTAACAGTAGCCAGCTGCTATATGCAGGAAAGAAATTTAAATCCGTACGTCTGAGAACTGCTCTCCGGCCAAGCAAAGGCCTGTTGGTGTGTTCTTCAGCGACTGTTGGCATGCGCCTCCTCTTCAGCTTGTGGGAAAGGTGGTGGTGATGTAACCAGCTTTGCCTCCTCGCCCACCTCTCAAATGTTAGCAAGTGTTTGCTTTGGTTGCTGTGTGGGAGTAGTGAGGTAATTTGAACCGTCCTGCTGTAAATCCAAAATAACCTGAACAGGCTAAATAGTTTACTGAGCAAAACTCGTTTGATTAGACTGCAAGAATAATGTGCAGTCGGGGTGGATTTATTTTTCAGGTTTTTGGGTTATTTGGCCAGTTCGCTGGCTGCAGATATAGCTGCACAGCTGTGTGAAGTGTTTTTTTAAGTTTTCTTGTCACAATAGTGCATGAAGATGATCTAAAAGATAACAATCACTCACAAATCACAGCAGATAAGCTTTCCCGTTTAATTTCTTAAATAGACTCTCTGATTTCTTAACATTAGTGACTATTTGCGATGAGGCTTTCTAATGATTTTAACAGAATGTTGATTAAAAAAATCTCCTTTAGCTATTAACAGTTGTCACAACTTCAGGCTCATACCATAAAAGCTCAGCAGACTTTAAGCGTGTAAGAGTTTTTATCTTTTTGGTGGTGTTCTCTGGGACTAAGTCTTGAAACTCCGTACATGCCTTTGTCAGCAGACTAGTCTGGGGTTTCTTCTGGAGCAAAGGCAGGGTATCACCCTGAGCACCAGCCCTGCTGCATCTGCAGGAATTTGGTCTGGACTAAAACCGGCTTGGGTTTTGGGTTATCGCTTCGCAGCGGGAGCTGATGGTGTCTGCTTAGATATGAATGGGTAGCGTTGCTCTTTTTCTGCTGTCAGCCGTATGTGGTAGAGAACGAGCACGCGTTTGCGTCTGTGCCAAGGAAGGTAGACCTCCCCTGCTTGTGTCACCCCATCCGTTAATGCCACTTTCTAACCCCTTCTCCCCAAGTTGTGTCACGCGGCTTCGCCGGCTGTTTTGCACTCCTGCAGTTGCAGAGGTGGGTCGTGGATTTGCTTCGTTGCTCCAAAATATAGAAGTCATCCAGGCTGATAATGTATGTCCTTTCATCACGTTGGAAGAAAAACGATGAATAAAATCGTTGCTGTGACTGTGTCAGGACTGTCACTTTATCTGTCTTGTAATGGAGATGTTGTTCAGCATTTCTAATGAAGATATTAATCTTCACTATCCCCTGACACAAGTGTAATATCAGGAATACTAGTGCATGACAAATTTATTACTTTTGACCCTCAGAGGCACCAGTCACAAACACTTTTGGTTTGCTGGCAAATCTAATTGGTTCCCTATAGTCCTTCCTTTTCTCACTGAAAATATTTGAGAGATTCATGCTGCGTTTTTCCTATAATGTACAGTAACATTAAAAACCGAGACAGGGAAACGGTCTTGCATGAATCATGTTCTCCCACACACGTACTACTCATAAAGTGATTATCAGAAACATTCCTTGCTTTGTTAGTATTTTTTTGAAATTGTACACGGATTGATTTCTGCATCTGAATTTTTCACATGTAAGCTTATGTTTTAGGAAGCTTACTGACTTGGAGTATTTTTTTAATTGTTTTTTAAGTGTTAGCTTGCAAGATAGTTCCTAATCACAAGCAAATGACTTGTGGTGAGTTGGAGGGTGTAGAAAAAGCAAAGTATATTCATGGAAGCACTTCAGGAGGTGGAGAAGGTGGTATCGCTTTCCCTCCATCCTGCTCTGGTGTGCATCCCTGTGGGCCTGACTGGTTCTGAGTGATGCTAAATTACAGTATCAAGGGAAAAACTTGTACTCATCCTTTTGGGTCCTATTGGGGAAGTAGTAGTAGTGCTTTGACTCTTAAGGCTGATTTTTAGGAGGTTAGTGGCTTTTCTGCTACTGCCCGACTGGCTCTTTTATAAATGTTCAAGGTGCAGTGCTAATATTTGGGTTTTTCCTCCACCTTAAGCACATGCACCTATCTCAGGAAAAACTTTATAGGTTTTCAAACCTCTGGTTTTTTTGATCTAATATAGCCAAACCCCACCAAATCTAACCCTTGTAGATGCAAATCAAGGGCTACCGATTTAATAAGCATCCACGTGTTTCTGTTCACCGCCAGGAACTGGATGCAGAAGGAGAAAGATCAGTGATCTGATCTAGGTAGTAGTGCTGCATAAGTTAAAAAATGATGTTTTTCCAGTCTCATTTCTCAATGGAAACTGGAACGTGGAAAATTTTTAGGATTTGGATAGAACGTACAAGAGAAGGCAAAAGGCCTTGTTCCTCAATGCCTCCAACCAATTGGTTCTGACTTCAGTGGGACGGGGAGAAATCTGGGTTCAAATCCTTTCCCCACCTAATTCAGACTGGGACCTGATCCAGACTGCCACTCTGCAGCTTGAGGACTTCAGTGTCAGCTTTTGACTCACCTTGGTGACTGAACCTTTGTTTCATTTTGTGTTTCTAAAACTGTAAAGTTTTTATTTTTGTTGCTGTACATCAGGAAGGAGATAGTTTTCAAAACTTTCTTTCTTTAATGTTTTTGAAAGAAATTGTTTTCTAGCCAGTCTTAGTGAAAATGCATCTTCTATATATTGATGACAAAATGGTCCTATTTATTTTATGGTCATTATAGTCCTGATTGCGGTTGCCTGTTGTTGCTAAATTCAGGATCCATATTTCAATGACTTCCTTTTGGAAGTTGGCTGAAACTTTTCAATCAAAATTCAGGACAGAGATTTGCTTAATATCTTGTTAAAATAAATGAAAATAATTCCTAGTTGTGGCTTCTAGAATTGTTTAGAAGTGCAGGAGGCAAGGAACTTGTGCAACTGTTGCAGTGCTCTCCAACATTAAAAGAAAAATGTCACCGTGCACCAGCTCTTAACATGAAACATGGCATATTCATGCTTCTTAGAACCCACATTACATTTCCAAAGGCCAAAACCTTTTCTAAATCCCTTAATACTACTGAATTTATTATGTTGCCTTAGCACAACTGAATATGTCTGGAGATGTGGACAAGGGACATGATAAAGCACTGTAGTGATGGAAAAGACAGAGCAATTAGGTGAAATGTTCTCTTGTACGTTGTAGTGGGTATTTCCCTAGCTGTAAAAGAGGTTTATGCATTTTTTTATTACCAATTCTAGCCACCTGAGATATTTTAAATCTGGATTCTGTATCATATTTGCTTGATTTATTAACACCCCCAGGAAAACATAGGCAACGTAATGATTCTCTGTATCAATCACTTGTTATAAAACTTCCAAAAGATTTAGTAATTCTAACCAAAAATTAATGCATTAGAAGCATTAGTACATATGTGAAAGAAGTTTTTTAAAAGGTTTTTTAATGGTTTAAGAATAAATAACCTTTTAAAAGTCAGCTGCAACTCCCCATTTTATTTCCTGCTCATAATGAATTCCTGCTGTATTTTAAGGCTCTAAAATTAGAGAGCTAAGTTGTTGGGTTTGGTTTCTATCGGCTATCATGCAATTAAGAGGATATTTGTGATGGCATAAGTGTAAATGGAGAAAACTCACACTACTGTTCATGCAGAACATTTTGGTCACCTTTTCCTCACCTCACGTCTTCCGAGTAATAGAAAATAAGTAAGTATGGGTTGCACTGGAGAGTCTTTTAATGGCTGGTATTAAGCCTGATAGATTCTTGACAGTTCAAAATATTCTGTTGATGAAGACAATGTCAAGGAATTTGCTTAATTATGTTTTTTCTAATTTTCAAGATATTTCTAGTGCAGCATGTACTCGGTCCATAATAGAATCCTGTTATTCAGAGCTTGCGTGCGTGTGCATTTCAAGCTTGAAGAAATGTAAACTTTTCTATTTCTGATTATGGACCTGCCACGTAACACTTTTTTTTGTTGCATCGTAAAAAAAAAAATTTAAAAAATGGTTCTAGCATTGAATGTAGGTAATCCAGAGGATCACCTGGCCAACATGCAACTCCTTAATTTTAGTTACTAATCTTTGCGTGAAATAGCAAGCCAAAGAAGTTTCTTCAGTGTTGCATCACTGCCCTGTTCACCTTTTTTGAATGAAAATTTTAAATATTAAACCCATTTGCTTACCTTCTCTTTGATTACAAAATTAGGCTTTTTAAATAATTACAGAAATGCAATCATAAGAAATCATACACAAATAATGGACCTAGACAGGATAAGTTGTTTAATGCCTTTTCTCCTATTTTCTTATTCGTAAGACACAAGATTATGTATTTGTTCTACTTTCTGTTGCAGTTCCAGAGCAGTGCAGTAGAAGCAAATTCCAATTTCAACTGTGTTAGTTAAAATAAATTTAGAAAATGTAGCTCATGCCAAAAGCAGATGTCTAAGGTTCGTTATGTTGGCATAAAATTAGCAGAAACGGTGGATTCATTTTATATCCTTCTGATATTGGTGCCTCTCGGTCATGTTTTCAACCTTTTCTGCAAGGTCATGAACACTAGGCACTTTATTATTATTATTATTACTAGTGGTAGTATTTTAAGGAATGCATTGTAAGTTGGATCTTCTGATAATGGAAATAAAACTGGTTTTGCAAGACTGTAGGAAGGGGAATGAGCAGTGAAAATACACCTAGCCACCGTCTCAGTAACAAATGTAGCAGAAAAGTGTGTCTCGCTGGAGAAGTGCAGTTCTGAAACAAGATTTCTAACCCCTGTATGACTTTGCGGATCGTTCATTAAAAAAAACCAAAGTGCAAGGGTGCAGAGCTTCAAGTTTAATTGCAACACTTCTTTGAATATACAAATCCACAGCCTTAGCTGGGATCCCCTTTTAAACAAAGCCTGTCTAGGTACGTGCGTGAATGCTTCAGTTGCTCAGTAAGAACTAAATAGATTTACTGCTTTTAAGATCTGTCCTGTGATTCTCGTTGTAAAGCATAAATGAATTTTTAATTCACACCTGGGGCTTCTGCACAAAAAAATATCCTGAGGAAAAGGTGTCAGACTTGATTGCTAGAAAATTTGTTATAACTGCATTAGGTATCAAAATTATTATATTGGATGACAATTTCTATTATTTTCACAAGGTCCATTCAGTTTAATTATAATTTACCACTCAAGTATACCATTCTCTTCGTGTTAATCTTCAAATTATTCTTGCTTTTGCTTTAATAGCTATTTATGAGTCATAGAAAGTACACCTAATTAATACCTCTGCACATTGCTACAATTAAACATTAATCAGATTTGATTTTGAGAGTAATGTGCTACCAGTCTTCTAATCTTCTAAGTTACGACCTGATAAAAATTTCATTACCCTAGTTATAAAGTTCTCAATGGGGAAAGAATTTCCATTTAGTGCATTTAATGCATAGTGGTGTTTTCTATATAAATTCTACACTCCTTCTACATCTCTATAGATAAAGAAAATCAGAAGTAGTGACACAAAGTAAACTGACCTTCTAGAGATAAGTTTTCAAAACATGTTCAGTCGTGAGCTTGTCAGAAGGATCTAACCGAAGCAATGGATGATGTTTTTTATTAACATGGGATGATAATGATTAGTCAACATATTTCCTTCTTCCCTTTCAGTTTAGAAGGGAAAGTCGGCAGACGTGAGCATGAAACGACGCACAAACTTTCAAACCTCACCTTAACAGTGACTTTCATGCAGTTGGTATAAGCATTAGAGCCTAGCTGGTGAAGGTTTTGGTTTTTTTTGGGGGTTGGTTTTTGTTGGGTCTTTTTTTTGGGTTTTGGTCGGGGTTTTTTGTTTTGGTTTTTTTTGTTTTGGTTTGGTTTTTGGGGTTTTTTTTTGTGTGTTTGTTTTTTTGTGGTTTTTTTTTTTTCCTCTAAATATTGGATCCCAGCGTGGCAGAGCGGACAAACGACTGACCTGTTGATCAGTGGTTGCTGTTGAGTTGCTCGCTGGGGCTGGGTGCTCCTCTGCTCTTGGTCGCTGCTCCCCCCCCGCCACCACCAATTCCTAGACTCGGAGAGAAGCTGTTGGTAAGTCAAGGGATATATGACAAGAAGTGGACAGGTGGGGAATTAAATTTATCGCGTCCCTGAAACTTATCTCTGATTCTATTAACTTGCTTTCAATGGTGAAAAATCCTTTTCAAATCCTCAGAAGTTCAGAGCAACAAGATGGAATGAGCTCTGTGTCATAGGTTAGCTCTCCCAGATCATCTGCAGCTTAGAGGTATTTCTTGTATTTTTTTCCTCAGAGAGTTAAACCCCCTCTCTTCATTCAATAAAAAAGCAAAAGATAACTTGATCTAGGCAAGGGCACAGCAAAGGCAGTAGATAACCTGTTAGAACAACTTTTGGTGGAACTGGAGAGATTCCAGCTTTTATTCTGATTCTTAACAGGTTTAATTAACCCTATGCTTCTTACTCAAGCTTATTGCTTTGCCAGAGCTGATTTATTTAATGTTCTGGCATTTCTACCCCATACTGTGAGTTTGTAAGGGGAACATCCTATTTTGAATTTGTTTTGTTGAAGTAATTTTGTTACAAATCCACAAACTTTCGACTATTCAACCAGTTGTATCTATAAATCACGTTATCAAAATATTGGGACCGATACTACTGGGGGTAGGAAATAAGTTATGAAGCTGTCCTTTCCCTAAATTGAAAATGTATCTGAGTCAGAACAAACGCAAACGTAAGTGGCAGCCTGCTTAAAGGATGGGTCATATTTTGTCCCTGTTGTGCTCGTGCAGAAAGGATGAAGTTTCTTGGTCCCCTCATGGATGTTTGGAAGTCAGAAGAAATTGGTAAGGTCTACTATGAATATGGTGCGAAGGAAGGGTTTGAGAGCCTTGCAGCAATAGTCTGTATGTACTGGAACTCTGCTCCATCAGGGTTTTGTGGGACTTGGAAGGGTTTAAATGAGCGTGTGTGAAGTGGTGGATCTCGAGCTGCCGCACGTGAATGCTCTTGCTCCTCCACCCCGGCAGAGGAATCGGAATCATAGAATTGTTTAGATTGGAAAAGACCTTTAAGATCGTTGAGTCCAACCATCAACCCAACACCACCATGCCCACTAAACCATGTCCTGGAAGGCTCCTTTGAGAGTCCTGTGCCTGTGAGCCGAGCAGCGTAGTCCTGCGCTCTCTCTTTTGGGAAGCGGTGTGGGGGGTGTTCCCCAGTGGGAAACGTGTCCTGGGCTCCACGTGCTGCCTTCAGGAAGGGACGGCTCATCCACAGAGAGCTGGCACCGCTGGCTAGTCTGATCTAAACATCACCCAGGCTGTGGACTGCAAAAATTCAGACATATAATCTTGAAATGTCCCCGTAAACAGTATGATTTCCTTTAAGTCTATAGGGAGGATGCTGAATGTGAGTTTTGCTGTTGTCCAGAACACATAACGTAGTGTAAGAAAAGAAAATACCCTTATTGCTGTCTTCTGTCATAATTGAAAGTTATGTCCATTGTAATTTGGTTTTGCTTTTTCCCCTTGGAATTTTACATGCTGGCGACTTATCTTTTTAACAGGTAGCTACCAATAGTTCCCTTCTGCTACATTTCTATAGTAATATTCTTGGTCATTTGCCTATTTTTGTCAAGGTTCAGTCGCTCTCTATTATTTTATCCTTCAGGTACTGCATCACTCCTGATTATATCCCCAATGTGCTTGCCATCAAACCTCTGCTAAGCACTATTCATAAAAGGTTGTTTTTGTTTTTTCCCAAGACTTTAATGAAGACTAAATATCTGGTACGTTGGTGAGATCATGAAGAGATTCTACTGCAGTATCAATCATAAGGAGGTGTAAGAATGTTTTTAAGAGGAAGAAAAATAATTAATTTTATCTTTTAAAGGCTATTTGGAATGAGGGAGTAAAATATTATTCAGAAATTAAAAAAAAAAAAAAATCCAAACTAGTCATTTGGCCTATACCTTCAATGACAGAGCTCTGAATTCACTTCCCTCCAGATCCCTCCCCCAGAGCTTCTTTTTCTAGTCTTGACATCTCCTGGTTATTTCAAATAACTATGGGCACAGGGTAGGGCTTCCAAGAAGTAAAAATTTCGTGTTACACTCGGCTGTTGTTAATATTAGCAAATATGGTACAGACTCATGCACTTTTCAGGGGCTCTCTGCTACATCAGTGATAGGAAAACGGAAACTTGCTTTTTGGAAAGTGTGGAGTATGTGCCCTGGCATGGAGACTTAAGCACTCTGATCTCAAATTCTTTCGCGTGTTTTCTTAGAAAAAACATTCATCATTTGACATGAACCCAAACAGAGCAAGAACTAGCAACTTAAATTGTTAATGGATGTTTCTTTCTGGCAGTTCCTAAATTGAAAACATTGGTGTGCTTTTCTTTTTCAGTATATAGTTTATTGGCCTGATCAGCTTTAACAACCTAAAGTGATATTGTTTGTTTTTAATTCAGCCAAGCTGCTACCAAAAAAAGGTGTATATCAAACAGCTTTGTAAAAATAAAAAAAATAAATGGACAAGGTCAAAATCCCTTCTGTGTGTGAGCTACCTGGAGGACCCAGGAAACCTTTTTGCCCTCAGTTATTAAACAAAGAAATAGGTCCGCTTGCCAAGTTTTCTTAGACTTTTGAACTGTTCTATGATAATTTTTAGCAGCATTTTAATGGTCAAGTATTACGAGCTTGCATTTGGATTTACTGGAAATGCTGGTGATCTTTAGAAGTACTTTTTTAAAAGGCACTTTTAATGAGAATAAAACTTGCAGAGCATTAAAACAAAATATTATTACCGCCAGGAAAAAAATTACTTTGTTATTACTAGGGAGGGATTTTTGTCCATTACTGCTGCTGTGTGGTTTTAGAGCAACTGCTCAAGTGGGGTCGTAAATAGGAAACTGATGTTACTCTTGCACTCGTACGTATGATTTTCCTCAATGATTTGCCCTAAACTAAGATTTGTTCTTGCAAAGTGTGTGCTTAGCTTTGCCTTCCGAGTTTTGAGCAGTCACACTGATTTCACTCAGGCAATGTGTAAACCCAGGAATATCTTTGGGTTTGGTTTTCTTGTCTGTGGTGTTCTTGGCTTTTTTTCCTGAGGATCAGAGCTTGAACTAGTGTACCGCCCATTTATGCGTGTGTATGTTTGTATGTAGTACCTTCCAGTGTTACATGGACTCAAAAATCTTTCTGGGCTGTTACCCTTGTATGTAGAAGACTGATGCACAGGAGGATTATCTTGTCCATCAGACGTTAATGCAAAATATGACAGAAGGGTTATTGTTTTGCTTGATTTATAGCTTGATTTACAAGATGGATCCCAAGCAGAAATGCTAACCTCTCCAGATAAAGTCAGTAATGTAACAGTTTTATTATTCATTTAAACGTCTCTAGGGTACTAACCCCCTTTTTTTTTTTTTTTTTATTACTTTAAATCAATTTCTGGAACTAAGCCTATGCTTATGTGTTTGTCTCTCAGTTCTGAGCCTTGGGCAAGATGTAGGGATGGGCAGAAGATGACCAGCACAATGCATCTTGATAACCATGACAGTTCTCTCCTGGCCAAGATAAAATACAGTTCTACCTGAATAGTGAATGAAAAAGATGAAGAGTGTAATGTTTGCTTATGCCTCTAGCAGTAAGGTTTATATTTTTTCCCCTTATTTTCTAGTTTGAAGGGGGTGATACCTTGTCCAGAAATGGCCTTTTGTTATTGTGGTATTTCGAAAGGCACATTATGGCTGTTGGAGGCTTTCAATTTTCAAGGAAAAGAGTTTGATTTCTAAAGAGAACAGGTTTCTGTAATCATCATGTCCATTAGTCTATCAATCCTATTTTCCTCCAACAGCATTTGAACCTTGTTTTAGACAAATTTAGTAGAAGCCTAAGGTATCAAAGGTACTAAATTCTTGCCTTTTTTCTTTTTTTCCCTTTCTTTCTTTTTTCTTTCTTTTCTTTTGGTGAAAATCAGCAGCTCAGTTATGGAGGGAGACCTGTTAATCTCCCACTGGGCGAAAGGTAAGGAAAACTCAGATATTATCCGTTCTGTTTGGCAGTAGCTCAACTGGTCAGTCAGCATTTGAACATTTTGGCCAGCTGGCCAAAATGTGTGTAACTTCAACCTAGGGAAGACATTTGCTGTCTTTTATTGACATGCCAGGACGTAAGAAGTTAATAGGAGAAAAAGGAAAACTAAATGTTTTGAAGGGCCACAGGGGTCTCGAGAGGGGGCTATTGATGTAGGAGGGGTTGAGGAACATCAGAGATGAATCAGTAAGAAAATGGCTAGGTTAATTATGCTTACAGAACAGTCTGTTGAAGATTCCTGTGAAATAGAAATGGTAAGCCAAGAGCAGCTCTCCTTGTTTTCTTCTTTTTAATGTGGTGAAATTTTCATTTTTGGACACGAAATATTCTGATAAAGCAGCACACTAATAAGAGCAGAAATCCCATAGCACATTTTGCATTTAAGTATGATTTTATGTTGATTTTGTGAAGCTTAGCAACAATTGGAAGCTAGTTTATTACCCAAATTCAGCTGCATAAAACACCCACCAGCTACGCTGCATCTTCCCTAATTTCCTTTGGGGACCACACCTAGCCCAGCTTGTACCAAGCTACCAGGTAATTTTGAAAATTGGTTTACAAATGGACCAAGACAGATATCACTGTAATATGTGCTAACAAAAGAAAAAAAAGAAGAAAAAAAAACCCACCACAGAAACCTGGTGAAATCTAAAGCCAGGTTTCCAAAGTTTGTGGTATTGAACTTAGTACTAGGACTTGTCATTCAAAAGAATGGTTAATAAAAGTTTATTTTGCCAGGAGGAAGGAATAGAATCAGCCTCAGGTCGTTTGTTGCAGAGGTGATTAAAAGTCTCTGGCACTTCTTGAATTTCCAAAATAACAGATAGACTTGAGATATATGAAGCTGAAAAGAATGTAGTTTCAAATAGGTTAAAATAGCTTTTAAAATTCAGTGGGTTTTATAGCTTGTCCTCAATTCATAAGTACTTTGAATTATATCCACCTGTGATTGTAATAGCTTGAATGAAGGTAAAAGTATACAGTACTACAAGTAGTGCTCAGGTGCAAAATTTACAATATTCTCATTGCTTTGCTGGGTCAAGACTATGTAAGCTGTAGGAATATTAATATATTGGCAGGCTATATTGTACAGCAGGGGGGGAAATTAATGAGGCAGATTCAGTATGATTTCAGGCAACTGACAAAACTGGTTTATAACTGCAGAAAGTATATAACTTATGTATGAAGTCCTTCCAGCTAAAAATAATAGTTCATCTAGTTTCCCAGTGTGGGGGTCCAGTGAAAATATTGCTATGATATACATTAGTAGACTCTTAAGCACTAGCAGAAAAGCTTCCAGAATGTATAGTTTATTGATGCCTATTTCTGTTGCTAAACCAAAATATTTATAGCAATATGTAATGAGCAGATTATCATTCATAAAATATGCGGTCATAAAAATGAGAAATAGTGGGATTATTAGCAGCATTCAGCAGTAGAGAGGCTGTCTCTTAATGGTTTCCTCTTTCTCTAGTCATTATCACTGCAGCTGTGAATTATACTATTACATTTCAGTGGATTTACTAGAAGAATTTGTCCAGATAAAAAATAATAATTAAAAAAAACCCAGGAAATAAAATGGTTTGGGTTTTTTATCCTGCCCTAGTAATTATGATTACAGTTCTGACCGAGATGCGAAGAATTTACTCTGGAATTTTGACTCTAACACATAACAGCTATGGTAATATATTGAAGAGAAATTGATACTCACATAAACAAACTGATTTTGTAACTGTTAATTTTGTAGAACAAATTCTTACTATATGTAAATATTACATCTGAGCAATTGCTGAAGTCAGCTCATATTGTGAGTGGACTATTTGCATAAGTAAGCATTTTGAGTCAACTCTTGATGAAAAGGGCACGCTTGGTCAAGTAAAAGTGCATGACACTGTTCTCACTGTTATTTTATTTCTGTCTCTGTTACTGAGTTTGAAATCTATTTCTGGTAGGATCTTTAGAAATCATCATCGACTCCTAAACAATTTGTGTTTCCCCACGATCGTTACTGGGGAGAAAAAAAACCAAACAAACAAAAAAACAAACCGCAAAAGCCAAATTAAATAAACAAACAAACCCCAGCAGATAGCAACTGCAGACCAAAAGTGCTTTCATGTAGAGGAATAATTAGTAATTCTAATTAATATCAGTTGTAAAAAGACCAAGACTGTAATTGTGTTTTACGAAAAGGTTATCAAGGTACAAAGTGAAACTAAACATAGAGCTAAGGCATATGTTTTCCAGAAAGCCTCTTGAGTGGCTAAAGAGGTTGTATTCTCTTTTCCAAAGTCGCCTGCGGAGGTTTTCAGGGACACAAAGGCTAGTAAGTTGTCAAATGTTAATTGACTTTCAATGAGTTGGTTTATTTATTTATTTATTGGTCTTTGAAAATCATGCTTTTATTATTCTAGGGACTGTTGATATTGAAGAGATTTATGATCATGAGAGCCCCAGTCACTCTTCCTAAATAACTTTGAAAATTATAGTTTGAATTATGTGAATTGGAACAATAGCCTATACCTGCATATAATGAGTAATAAAGGAACGAGAGTATTTGCAAAAATGAGAGAACATAATGTATGTAAACTAATAGAGGCGTACAGCTTTTAAAGTCTGAATAAATGAGTCTAATACAAGTTATTGTAGACTGCTGTATGATCAACCCAGATTAGCTGACTTTTGTGGGCATTGCAGCAAAAGTGCTTTATGAATAAACATTTGAAAGCCATATAAAATATTTTGGGAATTGCTACATGCTCAGCGAAAAATTAGGAGAAAGGGCAGATGGTTTTTAGGAAAAATGAAGAAAAGGAGGTCCGTGCTTGATTTCCTTGTGGAGTACAGTAATACAGCTGATGGGAGAGACTAGGGTCCATATAAGGAGGGAATAAATTCTAGTGAAGGCAGAAGTGGGTAATGATCTGGACAGAGTTGAAGGACCTCTGTAGCTGTATGTCTTACCGGTTAAGCGATTAATTAATACATCTGTTTTTGTCCATCTCTCTATGTGTTGAGTCTTATTTTTGGTGGAAGTGAGCTATCTTATTTATGGTTTTAAAAACTTTAGTGTTCCTGGTGTTTTGGAGCTAGATTGAAACACTTATGTACTTCAACCTTACCTGAATGAGGCACTAAGAAACTTAAAGCTGGTATTTTAAGGTATGCAACCTGTGTATATCAGATTATTTTACATCTGTTTATTTTCATGCTATGTGCTTTCTTACGTGGCTTAAAGTTGAAATCCAAGCACAAACGGCCAACAGACTGTTCTAAAATAGCTTGGTTTGGCACACAACTTACCGTAGCCCTCCTTCCTTTACTAAAATGCAGGCGCTCTTTTATATGTTATGTTTCTAATGGTTTTTGGTAAGCCAAGCAGAAGGAAGGGGGCCGAAATGCAAGTTGTTCTAGAATTTCTTCAATAGGGTTTTCTGTGCTGACTTGCTGAAATCAAGATTTATCTTGGAAATTTACAGGCTTTGTCAACACCTGAAGTGACAGTTGCTCAAATAGAGGTGCCGTTTCTGGTCGGTGCTAGTGAAGGAGCAGATGCTTGTTCTGTCGAACAGCTAATAGAGTTAGGCAGTCACCCAGCATACAGCAGACAAAGGCTGAAGTTTTCCTTCCGTCTTACTCGGACAAATAATCCGGGTTCTCCCACGTTCCTCGTGCATGTTCTCGTTGGCAGACTAATGGCACTTCAGGCTGCTTTCAGAGTTTTTTCTATTTTTGCTATAATCAACTTTTAACTTGAGCAGGAGTTGAAAGTTTCTTCACCGAACATGGATGTTTCTTCTCTGGCTTTCTCTGCACCCACTAATTTGTACTGTCATTCTTACTGACCTGACAACTTTAAAATCTGAGCTGTTTTTATAATCTAGGAACTTGAATGTTTTATTGCAGTTCTAAATTTGTGTGGCTCAGCATTTGAACCCGAGATTTATGATGGCAGTGCTAAAAGACTTCTAACTATTAACGTACAAACAGCCAACGCTTGGACACTGAAAAGATCTTTGTTCTATCACTGTTGCTCTTCCAGTGGTGTGGTTTTTGGGGCAGGAGGTTGTTTGTGTGTGCCTGTAAGCTAATAAGGGGTTAGGAAGGTGCAGAGCAGCTGTGGTAGTAGCACGTCTCTTTATTTATTGATGAGAAACCTCAGGAGGAAATGGTGTGGAATAGAAAAATGGCTCAGCTGAAGTCAGTGTCGGATTGCAGGAGATAGTATGTTTTGTGATATATGCAGTGGTGAGACCCAACAGGATCTGATTCACCTCTGCCTCTGCAAGGTCACCGGCTCTGACAGATTTAGTAGGAATTCCCTGATTCCCAGACACATGGCCTTGTCCAAATTTAAGTTGTAGTGGCAGTTTTGATTTAGATTGCAGATTTACACTCCTCATCGAGTGCAAACCAGTGGGGATTTGGCCATGGAGCTGTGTTCAATCTTAGTTTGTAGTCCCTGTTTGATGTACCGGCTACATCTGCATTAGCAAGTAATGCAGCTCAGAAAAGGCAGATTTGTAGAGAGGAATGGTTGGTGCAGGGGACCAAAACCAGCACTGCACAACATATTTCAGCAAATTTTTCTTCAGGCTAGCTTTAGTCTGGTTCGGTAAACTGAATGTCCATTGGTGACACTCCTGGAGTCCAGTTTAGCTTTGTCGCAAAGATAACCAATTCGGGAACACTTAGACATCATGCTTTGGTTCACGTCTTGGGCAAAGTGGGGAAAAAACAAAAGGGAGAAAAGGTGAATATCCCTCTCCGGGCAGGCAGGGCGTCCTACGGTTTTCTAGGACAGAAACTAGTTTCAACAATGAATAAGCCAAAGAACAGAGGATTAAGGCCTTGCCTGGTTCTGGTGGATGATCGGAGGAAGAAATTTTCCTTTATTAGCATGACTCTATTGACTCCAGCGGAGAATTTGGCTCTGTTCTCTTGATTAACATCACTTTTACTAAAGCAAGGGTGAGTCTCCAAAATGCTTGTATCGGCATAAGGCAAATGCTGTTGTGTAATTATTTTTATGACCAGTGGCAGCTTACTTTCTGACATATTTTGCGTTAAGATTTTTTGCCAGGTGGTCAAAATGAGTCTATAGTTAACATATGTCTTGCTATATTTTGCAGGTACTGTGGTAACGTGTGTGTGTTAAACTCCTACAAAGATCAAGTGACACTAATGCTTCACAAGTTTCAGATACGGGATTAAATTCAAACTCTTATGTAGTCAAAACTTATTCCTACAAGCACAGAAGACCAGTGGTAGTTATTACACTTTCTATGTGAGACAAAGTTGCAGAATTTTCTAGAATTTACAGTTATATTTGTACACTTTGGGACAGCACAGAGAGAATGCATAAGGAGTCTACTAAGCCTTTTTCAGAACATGACATCATCGCTGATAGCAAATGTGAAAGGATGTTATAGAAATGAAAATTAACTGTAACAAACAAGGAGTAAGAAGGGCTACAATAATTGAAATGTACTAATGAAACTCTCTGTAGTTTGTTCATATTATGAGCAGTCAAGAATCATGCATAATTCAAGAGTGCAATTGCTAACGGTAGGCTCACATAAGATCATTTAAATTTGTTTCTCTGGACATGAGAAATTGATCTTTGAAGTGATCCCTGATGAGGTTCTGCTTGGTCCTGTCAGCATCTTGGGAGGAGAGTGTTCTATTTTCCCTCTTGCATCAGTGAATATTTATGGGATGTAAAATAGGAATAACTTTAATTATGTATGGAGGGGGGAATATATGCAGTCCTGAGCAAGACACTTCAATATAAAATCTACCTGAAACTCTGACAGGTAGTATGCTTATGCACTAATTTAAGAATTAAGTTTTGGTGCCTGTTTTGTGTGTGTGTGTGTGGACATATAGTTGTATATTCATGTATGTGTGGGGTTTTTTATTTTAATTTTATTTTTAAATTTTTCACTAATTTTAATAGTGATGACTATGTTGCTATTCCTTTTGTTAAAATGCCAAGAGAGAGGCCTACAGCGGTTTTCAGTCTAAACAGCTAAGAGACAGTAAATGTGAGAGAAAGGGAGTATCATAATTCTTATTTTCATGGGGATAATCAGATCTTGCTTGGTATCACACAAAAGCTACACAGCAAAACTCTGAAGCAAACTTACCTGTTCTCATCTTTACGGTCAAGCCCTGTCCGGAAGACCGAGCTTCTTCATAGAGAAAATACTTAGAGAAGCTATGCCCCCAGCTCAGTTCATGTTTACAATTGTTTCACCCCTGCTTTCCTCTAAATGGTAGAAATGATTCCCTCCATCTGCTGCTTCTCTTGGAATATTATTTAGAAAATGTTGAGTTTCCCAACATAGATACTTTGGTCTATGTGACTTCAAAGATACTCTTATTTTTGCTTTCATGTTACAACTTTGTAATAATGTTTGATAGATTTTTTTCACATGAACAAAGTGCTATGTGCCAGTAAGTGACGGGATTTGAGTTGCACATAGCAATTAGCAGCTGGCAAGTGAAGTGAATTGTAGGATTAGGGTCAGGCTGTATTAAGAGCATTCAATGAGGAAAAAATTTGGTGAAAAAGACTTGGTGAAAAATTACTTGAAAGTATGTCATTTGATCTGAATTTCTTAGGCGAGGTACAGTAGCAAAAAATGACTTTGAAACGAGCAAGTGACTTGTATTAAATAACAAATCTTGCAGATTTGTTTTGGAGAGGAGAAAAGAAATCATCAGGTTGGGGACTTTTTTTCTTTTTTTTGCACTAGTTCAGTGGAAATCTTTTGCATGTTGTTACTCAGTATGTCAGTGTACTGTGGGTGTTTGAAAAGCTAGTGGGGGCTTTGCAGGCATGTGCAGCAGATGTACAGTGTGTGGGGAAAAATTGAATCTACAGTGAGTCAACAAACACAACCTACTTTGTCTACGGACAAAATGCATGCATCTAAAAGGTACAGGGGAAGGGAGCTGTGCTGAACAAATTACTGTCATCATTTTATGGTGTATTTCATAGACGTTTCAAAGTATTGGCATGATGCATCCTTCTGTGGTCATCCTCCAGCTTCAATGAAATAGGACAAGTTGATTTATTTTTATTTTTAATAGGAAATATGTCAGAAAAGTCAGGAAATGTAAGGGAGTGAGTGCTTCATGGGCAGATGGTGTACTCGGAGGTGGGGTTTCATTTTCTTCTTCCACAGGCTTGCTTTGAGACCTCTGGTACGCGATGTAGCACCTCTTGCTCTTTTTCTCTCTCTTTGTACTTCTGTGTTTTTGTGCTGTTTGTTACAGCAGTATGCAAGTGTCTGTAAACATTTACAAAATAGGCTAGAGCACACTCGATGACTGAGAAGATTTCCTTCCTAGCCTTGCCATGGGATCTGTGGCCGAGGTGGGTGTAGGACCTTCCTCGGGACATCCCCGGTAAAGCACGTTACCTGCAAACCTCTGTGGCCGTTTTAATACGTTGTTGTCACCGAACCGTGTTTTTTCAAAACCCATACAAGCTTGTATAGTCATTGGTATGGATCTTCTGGATCTGTGGTATCGCTCCCAGGAGTCAGGGAGACTGGGAGGCAAAGTCTGGAGGAAGCAGGGGTCTCG
Organism: Haliaeetus leucocephalus; assembly: GCF_000737465.1. Classification (NCBI taxonomy): domain Eukaryota; kingdom Metazoa; phylum Chordata; class Aves; order Accipitriformes; family Accipitridae; genus Haliaeetus; species Haliaeetus leucocephalus. The sequence continues at coordinate 4,537,505 of NW_010973013.1, read as the reverse complement.
TGAAGGACTGAGGCGGGTTATTGGGAACAACTATGCAGAAAGAAACATAATTCAAGAGAACTCAACGTCGTTAACAAGTGTCCCGTCATCCAACCCCATCTGTGGTCTCCTGTGCAGGGAACAAGCACAGACAAAAACTTGGGACAGCCGGGGAGCACATCTCCTCTTTGGCCTCTCAGCATCTTGGCTGCCATCCCCTGAATAAAGCAGAGGCATGCAGAGTCACGCCTGCAGACTTTCCTGAGGAATAGGGAGGATTTAGGCAAAAGACCCGTGTGCTAATTGCAGCACTGTAATTGATCTGTTTTTCTGTGGGATACTGAAATCCAAAGTCAAAACACTCCCATAAAAAGTTAATAAACAGAGACGCTTTATTGTATTTTTATGGCCCTAGTCTGCCATCAGTAACTGAGCGTACACTTTTTTTTTGTCTTCCATGTAATTTGCATGATTAGTGAATTGAATCATTGTGTTTCTGGGGACTGTTATAGTCTGTTTTTCTGTATTTTTGGGAACTCTTAGTAGACACGTGGTAAAAGCAGGACTTTGTTCACATCTGAGGCAGGGAAAAGAAACCAAGCTACTTTTCTCATATTTTTTTCATGAAACGCAGCAAACTATTGGAAGGTAAAGTGATCGGACGCTGCTTGCAAACTGAAATGTCACGTGACAGTAGTTCAGAGCAGGCAAGAAATCCTGTCCTCATTACTGTGCAGTGCACTCTTGTATTGGGTCTGGCTGAGATGAATATACTTGCAGTTTCCTGTGCAATTTGAAGACTTTTAAGATAGTGAACTAAAAATGAAATTATATGCAAATGAAAGTATTTTAATAGTTACACCAAAAATGCCACGTTCAGTATTTTCAGTAATGTTTCATACTTTATGAACTCTGACGCTTTAGTTGCTAACAAGGGAGTAACTTCAGATTTTCCATGCAAGAAATTTCTCTTTTATAACTAATAGTTGTAATAATATAGTTATATTTTAATAACTAATGTGCCATTATGTGCAAATAATGCTCTGAACGCAGTGTTCCTTTTGCTGTGAAGTAAAAATTACTTTTATACTGCAAATTATTTTGCCGGGCTGGAAAGAAACTGCATGAATGCTTGGGTCAAACTTGCATGTAAAGGCTATTTTTAACACAGAAGTATTTCTACATACTACGAAGTACTTCAGCAGCTTAGGCAGTTACCGATTAATGTCAGACAACTAAAACCTTTCTCTGAATTGAACTGCTGGGAGTTTTCCTTCTGCTAGAAGGTATAGTTTTACGGTTTTCTACCTTCTAGTGTAGATCCAAAGAGGAACAAGGGCTAAACCAGGATTTTGCACAGGATGGAGATACTGAATTTCTGTTTCCATGCCAAGAGGTTCAATTTCTGATGCCTATAGAGATCACTGCAAGAGATTACAAAATTACCGAAGCTATTGCTAGTTAAAAAGCACTGTGCAAATATCAACTAATTAACCTCCAAAACGTGTGTGAGAGATCCTGATGTTGACTGGACGCTACTGAGACACACACACTGTATGAATTTTGCTAAGGTGCTTGGATCTTTAACTGTAATGTTCAAATACCCTGCACTCGCTGTGATATTTCTTCCTGCTATTCTCTAAAGTATAGAAAGTAGTATCTTAACCTTGGGCTATTCCTTCTATGGGACACTAGCTGCAAAAGGTTAAGAGATTTGCCCAGCTCTGCCCACTGAGTCAATGGGAGAATGGTGCAGAATTCCAGCCAAGCTGTTGCTTGTCCCCAGCTGCAAGTTCTGTGCTCTCCACAATGCAAAGATGCTCTATTGCATCTCACCTCAGTCCTGAAATTTCTGGGCAAACTGCTCTTTTTTTTATTCCAGTACCCCTTGATTATGCAACACAGAAAAAGATGCAGAAAAATGAGAGGAAAGTAATCTTTTAAATAAAAACATGCATGAAACAACTTGAATTTAGGGTGTCCAGTGTCTCCTGAATAAGTGTGGGCTTTTCTATTTGGTTTTAGTCTTGCATAAACCATATGTACCTATTTACAATGACAATATTCTAAGGCTCAAATTGAATATTTGCTATTTTCCCTCTTAAAGATTAGGTGAAGATTATACAAATGCAAGAAAATTGGAATGTATAGTAGTTCATATTACAAAGCTTGTTAAGGTACTAAATTTCGTACAGTCTGCATTCAGTTTTGTGCAAGCTTTCTATAAAATGGCAAAGCAGGAAATTTGTGGGGAAAGTAACTCTTTTAATAAGTAAGATTGTTTCCATGGGGCTATACTCCTAAGACTTTTAGTCCTTTGTTTACTGAAATAAAGTCATTTGATCACAGAATTGAAGAAATGTATCCTTTCCAAACATTCTAAGAATTTGGTCTGAAGTTTTGTTTAACCCAAGATTTCTCCCTATCTTCTTGTCATTTGGCTATTTCATTAGTATTTATTTTTGCCTCAAGAACTGAACTGTTTCCATTTAGTAGATTTTTCTGGCATGAAGACGTGATGTGTGAGAGGGTGTTCAGGTGGCAGCTCAGTTTTGCTCCTGTGCATGAGGGTCTGTGTAGTAAATGAAGGGTCTGTATGCTTTGAGAACCCTGATTCATTTGATGCAATAAAGCTTGAACACAAAAGACATGCTTTGATAACTTTTGGTGTCCTTTAACCTGTTTCTGCTTGCAAGTATGTCTGTCAAAGCTAGTAGATGTCCAAGATTAAACATGAATAACCTTGGCATATTTGCAGATGGAAAGTACAAAATTTGCTAAAAAAAAAAAAAAAAAGTATCTCTTAGCTTCTTGCTCTTCAGGATTTTGGCAAATAATAAGTGTGAGGAAAGCAATCACAGGTTCCACTAGCTTCTTATAATTATTGTCCCTGCAGGCAATGTACCTTCTGGAAAATATATATAAAGGTCTGATGATAGAGTCAGAACCAAACTAGTGCAGTGAAAGGTTCTTAAAATTGTTCATTCAAAAGGAATATAATGAGTCATGTCTAAGACACCATGTGCTATTGTCTAACGTACTCTAAAAGAACAACATGTGCAACCATCAAACGCAGCTGTAAATAAATGACAGCAAGAAAGCCTGGGATTCTGCAGTCGTAACATCCAGGATGCATTCATGTCAATAGGAAACAACTACAAACTGGGGTGACAAGTTCTTTTGGCCAACTGTAATGCAGGCACATTATCACCTTTTAATATATGTCAGCCCCGTATCTTATTCTCTGGCTCATTGATATGTTATTCAAGAAAACTGTTGAGAAATATCAGAAGTATAATAAAAATATATTGCACAAGATTAAAAAAAAAGAAAAACAGAAAAAAATGTTAAGACAAATAGCACTTATGGGAAAAGATATGTAAAGAAGCAGAAAATCTCTTCAGGCTCTATTTATTTAAGGAGTGCATAATCACAATATTAAAGACTGTGGTTTAAGGATTAAGATACTAAGGCTTAAAAGATACTTTAAGACTCGTTTCACTTCACAAAGGATTTTATGTTTGCAAAGTTTTAAATAATAGTAAGTTTCTAATATGAAGAAAAAAAAATGTCAAAAGAAAATGAAAAAGCTGGAACATCTTTTGAGATGTGTTGTGTAAGTGGGTCCCCACGCCTGGCCATTCTTCTGACACAGGAAGATGTCAGATATGCCCGAGAGAGGACATCTCCTCCCTCTGTTCTGGGAAAGCCCATCACTGATGTAGAACACCTTTTTATTTGGTTGCCTGTTTTTGTCTGTTTGTTTGTCTTCAGCTATCAGCAATGAGACATCTTCAAAGTGTTACAGTAACTCAGTAGTTCTCAACTCTTATAATAGATCCTGGAGACCAGAAACTTGGAAGTTCTTAGTTTAGTTTCAACGAGCTGATCATTCACCCTTCTTTTTTTTTCTTTTTTTCTTTTTTTAATGAGGTCTATATAAACTGTTTCTGAAGGCAACATGGATAGTTAATGGAAACATAGAGAGTTGTTCTTGGTTCTCTTCTCCTGCAGAAGTTGCTGATGAGTACATAACAAGGATAATGCCTATAGTCTTCTGGCGTTTTTTCCTATTACCTGGACAGATGTGGAAATGGAAAAATTACATGCTCTAACAGAGGCTACTGTGATGAATAGGAGTGAGGGAGCATAATTTGATCATTTAAACCTTCTAGTCCTTATCCTCTGTTGTAATGTTCTGTTCTTGGCACGGAAAGATTTTTGGCACATCTTTGAATATGAAGACCCAGAAGGACCCAGAAGTGTGTGATGGGAGCAAAAACTTCTCTGTCCCATCAGATAAGCGTGATAACTTGGTCTTGTTCCCCTACAATTGTTTTTAAAGAAGCACTTGGAGCAGAAAATGTTCTTGCAAGCACAAGCAGCAGATCTACTGCCTGGGGAGGGGACCAGCGGAGCGCAACGGATTCCTTATGACTTCTGCAGTTCCTTTAGTTGGATCTGAGGAGTTTCAGATTAATAGATTGCCCTTCTGTAACAAGCAGGCTTTTCTTGGCTAAGCATCTGCCAGTGAGCAGACAGTATATCTGACTCTTCAAACATTGTAGCCTGGAAGATCACTTATCGGCACTGAACTTTAACTTGTATGTAACCTTGGTATTAGCCACTGCAGTTGTAGGCACATTAGTGAATCAGATAGGTAGACAAAGAGCATCTTTAATCCAATAAAGTAGTATTGTTCCTCTAGATTGGTCTATCTCTTTCACTTTGTTGAGACGTACTGTTAGGAACAAGTCTTGACAACTGCTGCAGCTCCATTCAGGGTAAAGCTTATTAGTTTAGCCATATCTCAACTTATAAGTCCATGTAAATATGATTTTAAAAAGGAAATGCTGACACTACTGTGACAGCATCAGTTTATTACCATGTTTTTAGGCTGAAGCATTTGAGTTTGTTTTTTCCGATAATATTTAGGTTAAGAAACTACTGAGCTCCAGATTTATTTTTTTTTTTTTTAAAAGTAGTTTGGAGTACTGCAGAATAGATAGTCCATTAAATTTTGATCTTGCTGCAGTCTAGTTTCACCAAAGCTGAAAAACAATGAATTGCATCAGAGTTTGAAGGTAATACAAGTGTTCTTTAAAATGTATATATTTCTGAGTAGTTGCCTACTAGTAAGATCCTCTTTGCTAGGTAAAGAATGTTCTTAAGTAAATCTTGGAGAAAGACTTATTTTTAATACTTTGAAAGTAAATAAACAAACAACAACAATAGCAGGAAAATCAAGCACCAGCTGGCCTTCTGGCAAGCAAAACTTCTGCTTTTTTCTGATTTCTGTTACAGTTGTCAGTAACACTGACAGCTGCTAAATGTAAACCCTGGTAGTATAATAAACGTTTGCAATTAACATCTATGTTTCAGTTGCCAACTCTTAGTCTGTTATGTCATATGAGAAGCAGATGCTCTTAAGAAATATTCAACCCTGTAGCAATAATTCTAATGATAAAAGTAATAGAAGTTTTGATCATTGATTTTATATTTTATTCTTGTAGATATCTCTTTAAGGGATCACTTTTCAGCTGGAAACTGTAACCTTTAAAATTTTGCGTAAGTTAGTTTAGAGCAAGTTTTGTGATCTTTAGGAGTACAGCGTTATATAAACAAGGTAAAAGCTTTATTTACCCCCTTTTGTATTTCGCTGAGGACTTCCCCTCTATAATTAGAAGATGGGTATAAAATCCTTCCTCGTTCAAAATTAATGGCAAAACTCCTGCTGTCTTCAGCAGTGCCAGGATTTCATGCTTAGTCAAGTAGATGTGTTTCACACAGAGCTCTATGTTTGGATATCATGGCTCTTCATAGACACCTTGGTGGTGGTTGTGGTGGTATTTACCTTCATGGGTTACTAACTTTGGCTATGTTTATGTAGATGAAACGGAGCATGCAAAAGTGGGAGCAATCCATTCTTCCTTACATCTCGTTAGGCACAAATGCTGTTTTCAGCAGTATAAGGAGTGCATTTTGTTCCTTATCTTTACTTGGAAAACAGGCTTTGTCCACCTTAAGAGCAAGGCGTGTTGGAATGTTCGCTAGCCTTTCTTGCTGTAACTGATTAATAATAGAGGACCAAATTGTCTCCAAAATCCTTTCTGCACCTCTGGCTTGGATTCCTCCCAAGTGTTTTACAGTTACTTTTTCATCACTGAAGTGCCTAGTATTATTGGCCCTATTGTCCGCCCTGAGTGCACATCCTCAAATTGTGTATACGCACGCATTGGTTCCATCTAAATCAAACGCCACCTTTGCCTGATGGTCCCAGCCCCTCCAGAGGCTGGGATATGGAGTGGGATCTCACTGCTCTGGGAGCCAGCATCAGGAGGAGCAGACTGAGCAGGCTGCGCTGCTGCGAATCCAAGCTGCTCCTGGCTCAGATGCAGCCGTGTAGGATGTCGTTTTAAAGTCATTGCTTTGGAAGGTGCTTCTGTATACAGCTTGAAGTTATGCGGCGTAGTAAAACACAAAATTCCTTCTGTCAGTTCACCCGCATAGATACGTTATCAGGCGTGCTGCTGGACAAACCCTAAGGATGGCCAATAGCACGTGGCTACTGGCCTCGGTAGTGGTTGATATATGACTGCAGTGCCTTCCTTTCCTACAGCCTTGGAGTTATGCCCTTTGTGCCCTTTCAGAGCTATGCATAGTTCTGAAAATGAAGTTTTGAGCCTCCGTTTGACTGTAGATAATGTGTGCTGTGTCTTTCTTGTAGAGGAAGTTGCTCTTGTTGTTGGTATCCCATATGTTTGCTATGAGGTAGTACACGGACAGTTTGTGAAAGGTATGTGAAGTCTCTGATAGAAACTTGTGTGGGTCTCTGTATATAGAGACCATGCAGCATTATCTTATAGCTAGTTATTGTGTGCTGGATTTCCTTTTACGTTGAAGATTGCTTTGATGTTTTGGGGCTAATTTTGTTTTTTATCTGTATAAAAACTTTCATAGCAAACGATCAAGTGTAATCATGTTTTTGACGGTGTCCTCGCTTTGGGGGTCTGTTACAGTGTTCCCGTTGTCTTCCGTGTTCCGTGCTTTCATGGTCTCTGGTAGTTGGATGCAGTTAGGAGCTGTCAGCCAGGTGAGCAGCTGCAAGATATGGCAGCTGACTCTGTGTGTGCACTCTTCCAGGACTTACCCATCGTGTGTGTCACACATTCGCATCTTATCCAATCTGTATCTCCTTACCATTCTACCAGCTCTTGTATGACAGCTTTCTTGCCTACAGTCTGCCCTAAATGCAGATGTAAATGTCAGAGGAAATGAAAAGGAAGAGAAAAACATCCTTAGTGCAAGGAAAAGGAGGCCAGGTCTTTTCTGGTTTTTATGCCTAGGTCTCTAATGTCCAGGGAATTCATTCTGGGTTCACTGTATCTTGCAGATTGTACTTCGTGTGGTCATTTTCACTAGCAAAGAGTGATATATATCTAACAGTTTAAAAGAGTACCAGAGCAGAGCTGTTGGCTCACCACTGTCCCACATCTGTGGCTATACCAAATGAAGAGCAATAGAGAGTTCAGTCCTCTGTGTACTATGCTGGTAGAAATATTTCTTCTGCACTGACTGCAAGATTGAAGCAAAACTTCCTAATGGGATAATTAATAGTCTGAAATATCTGAGAACCTAGGAGATGTTAGCCTTGCCCTTCCAGTATTTCTAGACAGCAGAGGTGTCTCGAGTGCTAGGTGGGACTTGACTTACACTCTAATAAGGAGCTGTGAACTGGAGAAGTCAACAGTAAATGGTGGATAATCCATTTAATCCTTGTCCATTAATAATAATGGACTAGTGGGTCTGCATCCACCCCCCCACACCCCCTTCTCTGACACAATACAGAGTATGGTTTTCAGCCCCGCTCTGAAGCGGGCAGGGTTGTACCCCACAACATCCTTGTGCACTGTAATGTCGTAATCCCGTGGGATTTTGGCCCCACTGCTATCTCTGCAAGGACCTGAGCAGTTGCCTGCCTCTTCAGAGGGGACTCCAGAACTGGCAATAGCTTGTTTTGATCAGGAGATCATCACAAGTTGAGGATCTGGCCATGTATTCAGCCATGGAGCAGAAACATGGGTAATGTATTGAGCTGACTTCCATCTCACTGCTGTAGAACATGCTGAGTTCAAAAATGTGTCTGTTTTCTTACATTTGATGTTTGCCAACTTGACTCTTATTCCTCTGAATCAAAATCCATTCTAAGATGAAGCCGAGAATACACGAGCAGAAAACCAGTTATTAAAGGTTAGTCTGAGACAGAATACCCTGAATCTGCTTTGGGATGTCCAGTTTTTGCTGTTGGCAAGATCATAAGAACTGAAAATATTATTAATAAATGTGCTGAGCAAACTGGAAGAAAGTTGCATTTTTAGCCTTTTATCAGAATTTTACAGCATTTCTTCTTTTCGGAAGAACTTCATTATCTGTTTCTTATGTAAACATTTCTTTATGAACCTAAGGCAATATCTCAGTATTTCTTTGTTAAGGGATGAGGTCTTGAGTTACCTTGTGCTAGTAAGTGACAGATTCATAAAAGAGAAGTCTGAGTGAGGAGGGGGAAAAAAAAAAAATGGTTACCCATATGTTTCTAATTAATTTCCTCAGTATCCTCTTTATAATGAAGAGCATGAACAAAATATGAGCGTATCTTACTCTTGATTTTTATTTTTTTTAATAACCTAGTTATCCAGCTGGCAGAGAGTTTTCCAACAGATTCAGGCTACAATGTAGGAGGTTGAAAAGAACTAGTGCAGTGCTTGCTTAACAAAGAGTCTTATTTGTTCAGACAAAATAGAAATTTTGGGTGAGATGGGTTCGGTGTGGAAAAAGCTGGGAGAAGAGTGGAAACCTGAAATAAGTATTGTAAACATATTTATTTGAATGTATACTTTTCAAAAGAAAAGGCAAATTGAAATAAAGAAGAGTGAGAGGAGGCATTGTGATTCACTTTGTGGGGGGGGGAAATGTAAATAGCAACAAAGTACAGGAAGAAACATCACTAATTTAATTTCATGGCACCCATTAGCTTGAAGGAGAAGTGAAGTTCATGTGTTGCTCTGGACATTACTGTATCTTTATTTTAGGAAAGGAATTGTCTTCAGGATCAACTGTGTTTCAGCTAACAATTGTGACTTTCTAGGGAGTTTAATATTTGGAGTATTTCTTAAAATTCCAACTTGCGAGATCCTGTGACAGATGAGACATTTACCTTTAAAAATAAAAAAAAAGTGTAGATATAGTAGAGGACCTAAATTGGAAAGCATTGGAAAGCACACAAAAAGACCTCAGTTAAAGATATGTCTTTTAAAATATTGTAAAATTAGTGTTGTATTCCGTTTAAAAAGAATATTTATGGTACCTGCAGTATTGCTATATATTTGATAAACCTTGTAATGTAGGGAAATGTCTTTGATTTACTTTGCAATAAATCAGTAGCTACCATTCAATGACTATTTTGCTTTGGTAGCAGGGAAAAATGGATACCGCATCTGCTAGTAGAGACGAGGAAGATGTCTATCTTGGCGGAGTATCCTCCCTGTGGTGCAAGGAGAGGTGCAGTTGGTTGTACATCTGCAGAATGAACAGAAATGAAGTAGCTGGGGCCTTCCACATATGTGTCTGCAGCATGGGATAATGGATAAACCCTCTAAATCCCTGTTCAAGAAGGCAGGTGAATACCAGTGAAAACTCTCGCACATCTGGGAGTGCTCCAGAAGTAAGGGCAGTTATGAGCTGGCCTTCCCAATAGGAGTGGGTTGCTGGGAGCTGATTAATGATCTTTTCCTCTCTGTGCTGCCTTGGAAGGGGGAATGAGCGCTGGCAATTAGGATGCACAGCTCTTGGTGGACGTTTTTGGTAGGGATGCTTTTATTACAAATCAATAAATGAAAACCCCAGGGAAAAGAGATCAAGAGGCTGCTGCTGCTGAAGGGTTATTTGTCTTCTCCAGGAAATGAATTCTACCTGTTAGCTTTCACAGGAACCACAGCACTTGTTTAACACTTAGTAACTGCTTATGTGCTTTCTTGAGACGGAACTTTAATTTCGTTGCATAGTGGGAATAGTAACAATTATAATTTCTATCTCCTTGAGTTAATGAGGATTCACGATGCAGATTTTGTGAACATGTTAGAAAAAAGCTAGGCTTACATATAGCAGACAGATTGCTATAAAAGCCAGTAAGTGTGTATTTTGAAGAACTGTTTAGAACAAATAACTCTTACTTGTGCATAATCTTTCTTCATATTGACAGGCAAATGTCAAACTGTATAGAAACCTCGGGAAATTTTCAGGGTTGACATCATCTTTTTCAAGTCCTTGTAAAGCAATGAGGAAAACAAGCTGATTTTGATATATGAAATTTCTGCAGGGGGAGAAAGGGAGATTGTTGTCATCTGAGCAGCTTGATAACTTTATTTGTCAGTAAAGAAAGATGCTGAAAATTAGGAATTTTGACGGGGATTGAACGAGGTACTTGCCAGAATAAGAAAGAGAGTGTGGGGCATTCCAGTGATACATTCTGCAACATCTATACCTTTTTTGAACAAAACACAGGAATCTGTTTAAACTCTTTAAGAACAGATTATGAAGAGCTTAAGAACTTAAATTATTAATAAATAATCATGAGTTTGGCTTAACATGGGTGTAGACTGTGCAGAATGAATCATTGGTGTGGCTGGCTTTTTCACACCTGTATGAGCTTACCAACCACCCTTCTGCAGCCAAGCATGACTTGGTGTAGGGGAAAGGACTGATGGTGTGGTTTGGTGCTCAGGAAGAGCTCTGATTTACCACTTCTAATGATGACAGGTTTTTTTCTTTAGCAGCTACTTGCTCTCACATCAGCAAAATGGCACTGATAACTGATAGACATCACCATGGAGTCTGATGTTGGGCAAGGCCCAGGTGCCTCCATCCCTCAGCAAACTAGATCTTCTTGTGATAAGCAGTAGGTGATTCCAGCTGGTGTTGAGCTCAGAAAAAGTTGGAGCTGAGATGTCTACCTGCCACCTGTTAGGATGGTATTGATCAGCAGTATCTGGTAGGAGTTAGTTGGTAGCACCAAGTTCCTGCTGGCATTACAAGAAAAGTGAGGGCATGCCTGGCTGACAAATAAGATCATGGTACCTCCCATGCCTCCCCTTCCTATTACACTTGGAGGTCTAACAACAGATCTGGATGCCAGACTGCTTTTTTGTGGTTTAATCTGAAGCTTACCAGTCCTCAAACTGATGTCTCGACTGATTTGGGAAACTGCAATTTGCTACTTGATAGGCCTTATTCTAGGAAACGGGCCATTGGACACTGGGGGGTCCAGAACCTAAACACAGGTATCTATAAGGCCATGTGTACCCCATCCTGGACTGGCCAGCGTGGCCTCCAGCTGCGGCTCCAGAAGGTTGCGCGTGTCCCTGGATCCAATGTCAAATCTGCCACACCCAGGCAGATGTCTCAGCCACCCAGTCTGTCTCAAAGGCATATGTTTAGGCGAGTGACTCACTCTCTTAAGTAATAGTAATATGTACAACATTTCAAGGCAAAACAAAAATATTAATACATAGTTTCTCCTTCACTGTGGTGCAATGAAGGGACAAGAATTTCGTACAAGGACTCTTTTTTTTTTATTGGAAACACATTCTCCTATTGAATTAAGTGGATGATCTCCTATTGTCGCCTCCTATTAAGAAAGAGCAGGATTTATTTGTAATTTATTAATGGGAAATAACTTCTTTTATAATAACATATTTTTCTGGTCTGATAGAAATACTTGGCCAACTGTGCAGCTTTTCTTTACTTGATGAGATCAAAACCAGGATGACAATGAGTGAACATTTGCCCAAGAAATTGGTGTAACCTCCAATCTATGGTAGACAAGTGAAATAATTTTAATGTAAGAAATGAGTTTATTGTTATTCCGTTGCAAACAGCCCACGTTGTTGTTCATATCCATATACTTTGTATTGCATTAATCTACATTAATTTTCATCATTTTTGTGCTTGTGGATAGTGCTTATGACTGAATTGTAGATTGTGGTGCCATATTGACTTAAATAGACTGTATTTTAAAGCTATTATGAGCATTTTCTAGTAAAACCATTTAATTACATTGACATTTAATGCTATTGCAGTGGATAATTGACTGCAGATCAAAAACATAATATATAAGAGCTACCTTGAAGGTGCACAAAATCAATTGGCTCAGCATTAAAGTTGTTCACTGTACCTGTTGTTAAAAGAATGGAGCCTGAGGAACCATATTCTGGTCTCTGCTCATTCAGTGACCAGATGACTTAAAAGTGCAACCCACCTGTATCTTAATAGTGCCTCTCTTTGCTGCATTTTTTCGTATGACCATCTCAAACAAAAAAGACTTCAGTCTCAGAAGGAGATGGAGAGACACTGTTATTATTGTACAGAAAAAGTATATAAAAATTATTTGCCAGCAATTGGGAAGGAGTGAGTTCTTATCCCATGAAATTCAGTGGGAAAACTAGCACTGACTTAGAGCCAGAGCTTCATCCAGGATGCCTTTGTGGCAGCAGAAAGGCATCTGGATCTCTGGAATCCTTGTTACAATTTTTTGTTCCAGCATCAATTTTTGTTCCAGTTCAAAAGTACTTTTTGTTATATTTTTAGTTTCCCTTGCGTTATACCAAATGAAGTAGTCACAGAGGCTGAGAGATGAATTTTCACTAAGAAAACAAGTTAAGCTTGAACAGATTATGTCTGGTTACTTGAAAAAAAGAGCAATCCATTTTCTAACCTAACCGAAGTGCAGGTGTGGTAAGCTTGGTTCTGGCTCTTTTAACCTCGGGATAATAAAAATAATTTGATCAGGGCATTTATTATGCCCTGATCAGGAACAGTTTATTATGCTATAAAAAAGAACATCCAGATTAATACTGACTACTGATTGATAAATTCCTCACACTGGTTTTCTTGTTCATCAGTCTTACATATACGGAGGAATATTTTTTAAGTACATGTCCTGGTTATAGTGTGGCCAGTTTTGTTTCTCACATTTCAATACGAGAATTGAATACGATTCTGCAAGATTCTGTGTGCTTTCTGATAAGGTGATATTCCTGTTATCTCAGCTTCTGAATACCAGTATCTACAGGTTTGATATCTTGGGCTTTCCAAATTGAAAATTATATCCTGAAATACATTAACTCCTGTTCTGATTTTTCTGACTTTGGGCACTCGCATGCACCCTGCAGAAAATACCCATAGTTTACAAACCTCCTGTTACGTACACCCTAAGGCACCACTCAGATTGAATGAGGCCTGGGCTATGTCTGCTCAGCTTTTCGGTGATCAGGCAATTCTGGCAGCTGTGGCAAACCAAAGAAGCACAGAAAAGCTATTAACAACTTCACATCCTTGTAAAGCAATTAGGTGGGGAAACCAGAAGTAGTAATGATCTGGGTAACAGCTGCTCATGAGCTTTAGGAATGAAGAAAGCCAAAGGGTTGGCAGCTTATGCCAACACCCCAAGTTGGAGAACAATACGTAGTTGAGATGGTAGCACGTCCACAAGTGTCCAACATCTTGCAGAGGTCTGGCCCTGAGGAGAAACCGCTGCACGTAACAGCCAGGCCACCAGCCCGGACTCAGACACGTTGAGCACCTGGAGTTGGGTTCCTCCAAGTCCATGGTGTTGGTCACAAGTGGACTGGAGAGGCAGGAGGCTCGTTGGGTGTGAGGGTGTCTGTACAGAACGTAAGAGTGTCATGGCATTGAAATCTTAGGATAGAAGGCACTGTATTCACCCAGTATACCCATCCCATTTTAGTAAATAAATAGACTTGGCAACCAAGTGGTTTTTGCAGATACCTCACCTTAAATTTCCCTGTAATACCCACAAATATCAAAACAGGACAAGTTAACCAGATACAGAAGGACTTCAGTACTTCTACCAACTTTTCTTCTTTTTTCCTACTGGGAAGAATTGGCACCATGAACCCCATTATATCCGATTTGTGCAGGTTTTTTGTGACTCTTTCCTGTACTACAGAAGCCTGAGAAAACTTCCCCATGCTAAAATTCAAAGACACTTCTCTCTGAGCCATGAAAGGAGTCAATTGGGATCTTAATGGAAGTAGATACCAGAAGTTCAAGCAAGAAACTTCGAGGTTCCTGAATGACTATTTATTGCCCTCTGACTGCATGATGCTTCTTTTGACACTCCCATATTAGTAGTCAGAGAAGAAATTTTTAAAGAGCAGCTTCTGATGATATCTATGAGAGAGGTAGCCGTTCTTTGAAAAAGGGCCCATCTATACTTGCCCTACCAAACCCTATCTACTAGAAAGGGCTGAAGATTTCACCTTCTTTGTCTGCTTTTAAAAAATACAGTATAAAAGTGTGTGGTGTGAAAGTCTAGTATAATAAAAACCTTAGGGTCATCATCAGGAATGCATAACTGGGTAGGTTGCATTCTTTTTAATTTCCTCCATTGATTTTTTCATATTTAGCCTAGATTGGTTTTGCCAGTATGTCATCTTTTGGTTCACCTGAGTCCGCAGTCTTCACATGAAGAGCAGATTTGGTAACTCATTTAAAATTTCTAATGTCTTGATTCAGTTATTTGCTCACAAGGTTGTTAAGGCAGGACATGCACAAAACAGATTGCTCTCCCATTTGAGCTCTCACGGAATATGCTTTGGGTGTGAAACGAATGATTTTGTTTTGACTAGAAAAAAAGCTTTCTTTTTTATTTAATCTGAAGGGTTCATTTTTATGTATTCTACTAAAGCAATTATTTTTAAAAGCCATTCTTTACCTCTCTGCTAGTAAGTCCTTTTACAAAAGGAGTGTGATTAGATTCTTATTATTCTTTAAAAACAAAACAAAAAGCACTTTATTTTTTGAATAAAGATGCCTTTATCTTGGAGGAAAATCTTCATAAGAGGACCTTCTGTAGTGTAGAAAAATTGCTCCCATCCCTGTTCCCAAACCAGGTGGTGCACTTACTTCTGACTGGTTTCCCCGTGTAGAAGAGCTCTTACCTACAAGCAATTTACCTACAATGAATTGCTGAATTCAGTAAACCTTCAATAAACCTGGTTCAGTGTAAATTGGATAGAAACGTCATCAGTGAGATTTACATGAAGCTTAAAGTGTCTAGAATTCCAGGAAAGTACATGTTCAGAAATCAGAACTGATTTGACCTGAATACATCACTCTTGTTAACTTCAGTATGTGTTATGGAATCATTATTCAAGATGTTCATGTTCAAAACATTTAGAATTCGGAGAGAATTTTCCTGACAGAGCAAATAATTGACTGATAAGTACTTACACTTTTGACTGTATCTATTGTTACTGTAACCCCACTGAACCTTCAGCAAGTCTGAAAGGCAGTGAAATGTTCATTAATAATTATGTTGGTACAGAAGGGAACTTTATAAGAATTTTAAATGTTTCTATAAGTGGTTCAATAATTATTTTTCTAGGAGGTGATCTAATGCTTATTGTTACAGCGTTTGAGAATAAAAGAAGAAAATACAGACCATAACAGCAATGAATTTAGTTCATTAACAGGCAAAAATACATATTTTGTATGACTAAATCAGGGCTTACTGTTAAAGTTAAAAATTAGATGCTCTCTGCTTTTATTCTTTACACAATCTTTTTTCCTGTATTGTTCCCAAATAAGGAGTGAGTCCAGTAAGGACTCTGTGCTGGAAGACATTCTGTGAAGACAACAAATCTTCCCAGATGGGTATCTCACAGAAAATAACTTATCCCTGTAAGACCGGGCACCAAAATGCTTGGGAGGAGGCATCGTCTGATTTCTGCCCTCCCTCAGGAGGAGCTTTTCTCCTGCAGACACATACTGTCCTGAAGTAACTGGTAGGGCCTGGCTGGACTGGGCAAATATCTGAAATTTCAGAAAGTTTTTAAGGACTGAGAGTGTATTCTTTTTTTTTTTTTTTTTTTTTTTTTTTTTTTCCCCTCCTATTCTGCTGTATGTAGAGGACTTAATGGGATAAAAGAGGTACTGTTTTACTAATAAAGCAGTGCCAACCGATTTGGGTTACAGCTACGCTGGAGCTGGGGGTGGGTTGGTAGGTGGGTGGGCACAATGCCCACGTGAGCAGCAGCAGCAGTAACGCTGCAGTAGTACGTCGGCTACCCGAGTAAATACCTGAGGTCCTTTCTGGGCTTGTACAGGTCGTGTCGGAGCTTACATGAACACGATTTCATTGCTGTTGAAATGTCAGTCGGAGGTGGCTTGAGCCTGCCTGTCCACGGTCCGTGACGTGCCCCTTGGTAGCTCGTGAGGAGGTCACTAGGTCTTGCCATAGGCTCATCGTTTCAGTAGAAGAAGTAAAAACTCTTTACGTTTCTGTTAGCTGTCATGCAGATACTTAAATATTGATTATATTAATGAGTTGTGTCAATATGGATTTTGAGTGAGTACTTCAGCCTGTGCTGTTACAGACATGGCAGTTGCTGCATACACACCAAAGCTGCTGCTGAGACCCCTTTTTTTTGATCTCCATGCCAATCTTTCTCCTTCCATAAAGGAAAAATATTATTTTAGCTAAAGAAAAAAAAAAAGCAAAAGGCCGCTTCATCCCTAGATGCAGCATTTTACTTCTCTCTGATCAGCATTGGCAGCTGTTCATTTTCTGCCTGAGTGAATTCAGAAGAAGTCATTTACCTTAGAAGTGATGAATGCTATATGGCACTTGCTTGTCTGTATCTTACTAGCTTTTACTCTCAGCCTGACAAACCCCTTCTATTTCTTAATGGATCTGCTAGTAATATTTCATTGAACTAATTATTTCTCGTGTTTCTGAATTGGGTCACAAAGCCAATCATCTAATAGAGACAGCAACTTTGTTTTGCCACGCTCAGATGAATTCACTAGGGAAAAAAGAATGCAAGCAATGATGTCAGTGTTACCAGAGAAGGGGGTTTCAGATTCGAGCAGCAAGTATTACTAGGCAAAAAAAGTTGTCTTCTCTGAAACAGATTAACTTTTATTGCACTGCAATTTATTCACCTACCATCTTATTTCCCTTTTGGATGTACTCCTCGGTCCATAAGGATGCATTTTTTGCTGATGTTTTTCCTCTTGGGCTCAACAGATAGAAATTAAACACAGTAATTTTGAGAGAGAAAAATGAGGGTCACTGTTCATGTAAAAGTTAAGGAGAATACTGGTCATCTTGCTGTTTTTCTTTTTAAGTGCAAATTTGCAAGGCTGAATCGAACTATTCCAACATCATTTCATTTTGATTGCTGTTTTGTATAGTGCATGTAAGACTGTGTACTATAGCTGTGAATGTTAGTTACAAAGTAGTAGTGAGCAGCATCTCTGAGAAGTGTGTTACACATAAATGGATTAAAAATGTGTGTGTTCAGTTTTGTACTTAGTAATACCCTGCTAATCTGTAATGCTTTAGAAGATAATATATGCAAACACTGACTAGTAAGTACAGTCAGTGCTGTGGAGCCAGCGCTCTTCAATACTGCCACCACTGTAAGGAGAAAAGTAGTGTTATCAATAGCACGGAAGAGTAATAAAACTGTAAAATATCTTGGATAAATGTTTTCTTCTTCATCGTATTTGCAGATGTTTGGTCCTAGCATCTGAACTTGAAGGATTTTAAGCGATGAAAAGAGCCATTTGTCAAGGAGGTGGAAGAACACATTACGCAGTCACTACGTGAGGGGCAATTTTTAGTATAAATGGACATAACTTCACTGGTGACAGTAGATGCACATAAAATTTATTCCGGCTGAGAGTGTCTCTCTTTCTTTTTCCCCTCTGTCAAGGCATAGTGTAACATTTAAGCACAATGCTTTTTAGCCTCTGCATGAAATTTAGGTTAAAAGCTGAATTTGAGAGAAGTTGCGAGCCAAAATTTTTGATTGTTCTGAACTGTAAACCACATGTGTATTTGTACCAGCGAGGGTGTAACAAAGCATATGACCTGGTATACTTCAGAATATATTTCTCTTTGAAAGGTGAGGAACAGCGTACTAATCTGATAGATGGAGAAATTTAACAGAAAAGGTTCTTGCCAGGTGTTGCTCAGTTGGTTTTGAAGCAGTTGCTTCAGGGAAGCTGTGTCCTGTTGGCAAAGTTTGCTGTTTTTAAAACAACTTCTTTTCCGGTTCCTGCCAGAAATCACTAACCTCAAGAACAAACTATTCCAGCCTTAGTTCCCATCAATATGTGCATTGTACCAGCAGAATAATGCATTTCCACAGCATCAGGCTTGCAGGCTTTTGGGGTTATGTTAACTGTAGCATAGGCTTGGGGAGAGCAAACGGGGGGCTTCCTGGTCCTCATTCCAGGCACCCGTGTACAGAAATACAAGCTTCAGTTTTGGCTTAGAGACTGCATTACTTTTTTTTTTTTTCCCCCTCTTCCCCCCTCCGCACCCCCAAAATTTTAGCTTATTAACCCTTCCGTGTGGGAAAAGCTAGTATTTATAGGCCTTTTTTAAAAAAGTCTTTCATTTAGAGGTGTATAAAAGAAGAGCCAGCGTGAACATGATGACCAGGGTTCAAAAGGGGCATTAGTTATGAAGGGAAAAACACAGTAGATGAGATTCATATATTACAGATTGTCGTGATGTGTGTCCCCATTAACAAGGTTAAAAGGACATTAAAAAGAGAAGTAGGATTTCAGTTACTTTTCCAGGGTGTTTTGTCCCTTTGTGAAACTGTCAGATGGCAGAAGTGGGCAAAATGATGCATTTTTAGCATATAGGGGTTTGCAGGAGATGCAAACCGGTGAGCTGTACTATTGATCTTGCTCCTGTTATCAGTCTGATTAATCCCAATGTAAGAACCAAGCACTCTCAGGGTTGTTGCATGCTTTCAATGATGCTTTCTCAGATATTTAGGTCTAGAAAGTATTGGGAATATTTTAGGATTGGATGGGGGAACAGTATTCAGATTGCTTGTTCCTACACAAAATATCTTGCTTGGGTTGGTTAGCAGACTCAACCAGTATGTCTGGGTGTAAGTCAGCTCTTTCTGGGGGATGGAAGCCATTAGAACTGAATGCAGAGGGGGAACAGTCCTGTTTTATATCCTGAATAATTAATGTATTGTTTTCTATTTGGGTTTTTTATGTGTCTTAGCTTTCTCTGGTTCGTTTTGTTTGTTTGTTTTGTTTCAACTCTTTCAGCACATCACACAGGGGATACTGGTAAATTGGCCCCATGTTAAAGTCACGCAAAGTTATGATATCAGAGCGTACTGGAAAAACTCATTATTCTCATTGTACGTGCCACTGCCTTTAACTGCGCTTACATCTTTGCTCCAAAGTCATTTGGATTTCCTCATAAATTTCTCTTTAGTTTAATGTAGTTAAGTTTATGCTGTTGGGTATATTCCATAATCTTGTCCATTTCAGAGCTCAAATAATTCAAAAAGGTGTATTTGACAATATTGATCATTGAAACGAATTCCTATTAAGTCGTCTTCTTTCTAAAAGGCAACCATTAATTATGCCTTTTTTCTCCCTCTTAGGTTGTTATTAATTCAGAACTCATTATCCTTTTCTCCTTTTTCCTCTGAATAATCTCTCACAAAAGGTCTTGACCAACATTAAATTTAAAAAAGAAATCAATTCTGCATGTAGCTACAGGCTCCCACTTGTTTACCATTTAAGAATGCATTGAAAGCATAGGTTACAACTATAAGCCTTCTTTATAAAGCCAGTCCTCTAGTTTATTCAGTCCGTGTTTATCATACTACTGTGTTGTCCTATCTTCACCCAATGCTTTAGGGCTGGTCCTGCAGGTTGCTGGCTGGAGTTACCTTGAAGGGTTTTTGTGACTGTACTGGCGTGTTGCCAGTCCTGGCGCGAAGCACAGCTCTGCTTCGTGATGCCTGGGGAGTGTTTGAACCCTTAGCTCTTCGGTGGGACACTGAGACTTAATTTTATTTTTGTTTTGGAAGACGGATCATCTGGGAATAGCTTGCCTCGGTCCTTAGGATTAACAGCTTTTTTTTTTTTTTTTTGGCTCTGCTTCTTTTCCTGTACAGTCTTCAGGCACTCAGCAAACTGACTGGCCCTGGGCATTTAATTTTTCAAAGTCTTGTGTAGATTTGTGTCTCTGACATCATGCTGTAATTTCCTTCTAAGTTTGGACAATCCCCTTATAAATAATGTCATCTAAATTGTTTAACTTTTTGTCATCTTGATGCCCTTCATTTCTGCCTTTATCCTTTAATAGCTAGTCTACAAAGGACTGATTTTCTTCCAGGCATTTCTTCTCCCAGCTGACCCAGACCCATAGGCCGTACACCAGCCTTGATACTAAGCAATCACTTAGGTTTTCTTTAATAAAATAATTAAACATTATTAACGAAATGAACAATGACATAAACAAGAAAGCACTAGTATCCTGCTGCTTAGGCAGGGATGGAATCCTGATGGGATTTGGCTGCCATAAACTTGAGTCCAGTTTGTTATCTACAGCTCTCTTGAATAACATGCATCCCAGAATATCATTAATTGGTTAAGAACTCTGATCCTTCTCATCCTGTCATGCACCAGTAGACATTTTCTCAGCACATCATCGACTTACACGTTACCCTTGCCAGATGTGGTGCCTTGCCAGACATCCCGAAACAGTTTTGAGCTAAATGGTCATACAGAGTTGGAGTCTGGTTATAGCTGGCAAATCTGGTTATTTCTCCTGGTATCATAGGCATCTGCTTCTTGCTAGGTGAGACCTCTAAAAACACAAGTCTGCTGACACCATCAAGAGTATTAGTGCCTAAGCCCTTCACAAAGCCTGTGAAAACAGTTTCTATTTGTTCTTTTGCCTTATAAGTAACTTTTACCATGCCAAATCCTACACCAGAATTTGCCTGTGCACATTTGGCCATTTCTGTATGTCTGTGATGGGGGAGGTGGGATTAAACACATTTTCTGTATCTCATGGTCTTTGTGTGCGTGTTCTTCAATGTTCCTTCTTTGTCACACTTGGGTTACGCTCTGGCTAGCTCAATCACAGGAGCACAAGTGGAGATGCTGAAAGAGACCCTGCCCCAAACCAGGGCAAACTCTGCCCTGTCCAAAGAGAGATCAAGAGAGAACACCATCTCTACCTCTTCCTCCTTTTCTGGAGGTCTCTGGACTGGAGAGAGAGCAAGAATACCCTTGGTGTGCTGTGCATCCAAACAGGAGGGCAGGCAGGTTGTAAAGTGTCTTATCCCCACTGCAACTAGAAGATACGCCAGCATGAATTCTTAGGAGTTACTGGGATGAATAGTGACTTACTGAAAAGGGTTTTCCTACACGCTAGTTGTCACGTCATCCTTCCCCACTTGCCCAGAATTATTTCTAGCCCACAGCTTTTGTCTGCCTTTTGCTTCCATTCCTATCTCCTTTTATGAAACATCCGTTTGTAATCCATTCTGTAACAATCAGGCATGATTTTGATTTTTAGAGGTTTTATTGTAGCCTTAGTGATTTCTGCTGTCTTGCTTTGATCTTGCTTGTAGTTTTAGTTATGAGATTAATAAGCAGCAGCTTCCACTGCTAGAGATTTTATAGGTATTTATGGCTGCTATAGCTATACCTTCTCTGTTTAGCTCCTTTTAACCAACCTCCTGAAAGCTTTAAAGGTTTAAAATTTAGCTATTTGAAATTCATCACAGCTGCTTGTCCCTGATGATTGTTGTCGATTAGTTTTTCACGCACAATTGCATACTCACGGCAATTGCAATACAAAACTTCTCCCACATTATCTTATAAAGAAAATGCTACAGTTTCTACATATTGCACAAGATGATGTAATTGAGAACAGTTTTCTTTCTTTTATGCTGCAGGATTCTCATACAGAGTCAATATTTTTCTTTAAATTGCCTTTGGTATGGTCTTTAAATACCTGATTCTGGGAAAGATGACATAAGAGAGGTTTGATAAGGTTCATTTTTCTACGTGGAGCTAATCTGTCAACAGTATAGGCACAAGGTTTCCTGGAAAAGTTGCCATTTGCTAAGTCAGTGGTATGTTTCCTGTAAGGTAAGGAATTAAGTCTCTTAAAACCGCCACTGAATGACAGGCTTTGCTCACTGTAGGCTGTGTGATGAACAGAGGGAGGTATTTTAGGCTGTGATTTTGAACATTGGCATGGTTGTGTGCAAGAAGCTTTCATAAGAGTAGCAAAGTATTCCTCTCCCATCTGGTATATTCATGTTTTCATGATAATAAATAAAATGTGTGCTTTCACAATGGGAAGCCATTTGGATTAAACTATGTCTAAATATTTGCAGATGTCAAATGCATTTTTGAGACCTTGAATGAAAATTGCATCAAGAAATATTTGTATATACAAGATAGTGGCTGAGTGTTTAACTTTGGCTATGAGCTTAAAACTGACCAATTGTTGCTTTCTGTAGCTTAGTAGATTGAAAGCTGAAATATTTTTTTAAAATTCACTCACAGACTTAGAATAGGTTCCTATACTAACTGTGAGAAATAACTGAAGCATTTACATCTAAATAGTCGGTAGTTCACTCTTGTTACAAGTTCTAGAAACAGTATCTGAAAACGACAGAAAAAAAGAAATGAAAACTTAAATTCTCTAGTAAGAAAAACCTATGTGCCCAGCGATGCATTACTGATTGTGGCCTGTAAAACAAATAATACCTTGCAAAGATTTGATTTGGTACGTGCAAGTTATCTTGTAGCTGCTCTGCATTAAGCTGGTCTACCCTTGGGTTAGAAACATTTGTCCTAATCAAATCCCTGTAGTAGTTCTTTTCTTGAGTTGGTCAACTGCAGACAGGGACCAAGGTGAAAGGCTTTGAAGCTGATGATGTCTGTTTAATTACCTTAAGATTCATTGCTTTCCCTCTTCTTAATTAAGCTAAGGTAATCATGAAATCTGTTTGACAACTGTACTCTAAAAGTCATCAGTTTGTTACTCATCTATTTGATAAATGGGCAGGTAGAGGATAATTAGTTTCAGTCCTTTTGCTAATTCTCAGAAATGAAAGAAGGGAGATAGAGGGTTTTAGAAATTTGGAAAGATGTTTTAGAGTCTCCTTTCTACACAAATTGTGGTAGTAATAGAGAAACTGCATAAAATGGAATTTGAAAGGTTCAACCAACCACCCAGCCAAAAAGAAAATCCCCACAACCTAACAACCCATCTGAATTTCCCACATTTTTGCTGTCCATGAGACATCAGAATATTTTTACAGCCTGAGGACTTCAGCTCCTCTAGGGTGTTAGCAAAGAGCCATCGAATGAGGTCTGCAGACGAGCAAAACCACAGTTTTCCAATATTTGATTTTTATTGTTTGTTGGTATGAGGATGTTGCCCTAGTATGATTATTATATGCGCTTGGCACTAAATGTCATTATGAGGTGTTTAATATTTAGATTAATGATTGAAGAAAGTCAGGGAGCCAAATCAAACAATTTCCTTTCAAAGTGTTACTGTGACATCAATATTAAAATCCAACTTGTGCCTCGTTAACAAGGAGGTGATTCCTATGGGAGCTCCCTGATAGCCAGGCACTCTGCAATTCTTTTCAAGATGCAAGATGGTGCTAGATCGTGAACCATGAAAGTAGAAATACACAAAGCGTGCCCTGATGTTACTTTTCATACTTATGTGCATGCTTTTGTTACCGTGAAGTAGTATTGGACTAAACAAAGCAAATTGACAGGCGATCTATAGTAAACCCCATGTACTTACTGTGATCATTGAACCTATTGTTTCCTTGTGGAAGTCTCTATGAATGGCTTAAGGGTAAATATATTAGTAGGTGGGGAACAACCAGGAGGATTTAAAGTCATTGTGACCTTAAATATCTAAAGGTGTAGCAGCAATTTAGTAGACTGTAAAAGATAAGCAGGATTAGAAAACTTTAAAATGTATAAACATTCACATTCGGATTTTGCAGCCCTTGTCTGTAGCATGGGTACAGAGTGTTAGGCTTGTGCAAGATGAATGGGCAGGATGTTTCTTATTGTGATTCATTTATAAAAGATAATAAATATTGTATCAACTGCCAGAGTCCTGCTTATTTTTGTATCTGATCTTGCTGAATAAATGTTTTATTAAGAAATATTTAGAAAAATGACCTTGTCCCTTTTTCACTCAGCTGGATCGGCTGTTCACCATTTACTTACTGTGGTGGTGTGGGTCAGCTAGGTTATGTAGCTGTTAATGAGTTAATCCAGTCTGCAGTTTTAAAAGTCCTTGCTAATTCTGTAGTCCTAAACATATGATCTAAGATAACTCTTTCTGGGCTAGGATAGAGGTGTGTTAGACCCTAGGAATTCCAGAAGCAGAGCAGAGAAAAACACGACTTAGATCTGAGACACAGTTGCACAGTTCCTTCCTTTTTGCTCCAGCATTTTTCCAGGTCCGGACTGCTACCTTCTCCCTGCTGGGGATCAGGCTGCATTCCTGCCCCAGTTGTAATGGCAGGCTGGAAGAAGCATTTGCTAATGACTGTTCTCTACCTTGTGGTGTTAATTGCAAAGACGACAGGCTGTTTCATTGCCGGTGTTGACTTCCATGAGTAAATGATGTCATTTGTGATTTGGCCCCAGGTAAATAGACGTTTGCATGAATATGTTCTGAAGACAGAACTATCAATAGACATTTATTAGCATGGAAAAAAAATCTGACTAACTTAACCTATTTAGAGCAAACAGTACATTTTGGAGTACTTGCTTGTAATGCTCACCCAAATCTATCTACCCAGGCTATGTGCTTGTGTACCTCTACAGTCTTTAAAACTTCAGCTTCTATGGCATATTTTCAATATGTCAGTCACGCAGAAATAACAAAAATAAAAATAAATATAAATCATCTGGTGTGTCACTTCCAGTGTTTCAAAGATTCTCTTCTGTCTTGATCTTAGATTTCTGATTTCACTAACTGTCTTTGAAAGACTATGCTTTCTTGCTTCCACTGGGGTTTCAAAAACATCCAAGTGACCCTGGAATCCTGCTGGGGAAAAATGGCATTTTCCCAGCAAGGTACAGTGTTCCTAGGGGACCCACACAGGACACACACTCCTTCATCTCTCTCTTAAGAAATTTAGACCTATAATTTCTAGAGCTAGTTTGGGGGTTTGTTTTTCCTATTTTTTTCCTTTTTCTTTTCTCACAATATATTTCATCTTCTGAGAGAAGAGAACATTGTCTCCATTCTTCTTGCTTCAGCAGAGCAAGCCTGTCTTTTCAAGGACAGATCATTAGTTCTTGGTGTATCCTGTTAAATTTTGCATGCCAATGTTATCGACCTCTCCAACAGAAATATTTTGGAATCCTTCTCTCAACTACCTCTGTAGCCCTCAGGAATCATTTTCTTCCATATGATTCATTTGTTGTTGCTGGGTTGTGGCTATTTTTGTTGTTGTGGTTCTGTTTTCTCCTACTGCAGTATGTATTTTAAGCAGTCTTGTTTCTCTAGAGAATCGTAGCTCCCGTTTCTCCCCCAAGTTTAGCTACCTAGAAACCTTCAACAAATTTTTGATTCCTAGAGCAGACTATTTCCTATATGCACTTAATATTTCCTAGCTGTAAGTCATCCAAGC
Source organism: Haliaeetus leucocephalus (assembly GCF_000737465.1). Lineage (NCBI taxonomy): Eukaryota > Metazoa > Chordata > Aves > Accipitriformes > Accipitridae > Haliaeetus > Haliaeetus leucocephalus. The sequence goes on along the minus strand of NW_010973013.1, from coordinate 4,511,970 downwards.
CATAACTTTGTGAGTGATTTCCCAGATACAGCTACCAAAGAAAAGTGTTCTTGATGATGAAGGCACGTGGCTCTGCAAAGCAGATGGTTAGGAGGAGGAGGAGGAGTTAACCAGTTCAATAGCTTGAACAATGAAGTCATGTAGAGTGCCTGATGTCATCCTTTTTAGTAATGACCCGATAACTTTTGGAGGGAAGCGTGCACAATAGAATAGAGAATAATCAAAGACAGATTGAAGCAGCTGTTCCTGGAAAGTTCTGGACCATCTTCTTCTTATTTGGTTTTCCCTTTCTTCTTTATGTGCAGAGTTGGGAGTGAGAACAGTTGTTTAAATGTTTCAGATGTGCTTTTGTTCACAGCTCTATTACTGAAACAACTTTAGATTCGTGCTTTTCGGTGTTTGAACTTCCAGGGAATCTGAACACCCACGGTTCTCACTGCCTTCAGATTTGCAGTTGGAAGCACTGAACTTCAACCAGCTGATTGTTTAGGCCTTCTATATTTTTTTCTCATCCTCTTTATTCGACTTAAATTAGTAGAGAGTAGTATTTTTTTTTAACAAACAATTTATTTTAATATATTTGAGAGGTTTCATTATACTCACTCAGAGTCAAATTCTCCTTTCTGCAAAGAGCAAATGAAACATGATAATGCTATTCAAATTATTTTATGTTGTGTTCAGAGACGCTTAGATTTCAGTTTAATCTCCTGCACAAAGGGGAATTTAATCTATCAAGACATAGAAGACAAACTAGTTTCATTTTGCTTTGCCGTGAGTAGTCTGAACATGTGCTAAATGTATCTTTTCTTGTTTCTGCAAGAGGTCAATGTCGGAAGCGTTTGCTCGTTTCTGGTGCTAACTCAGTCTTGCCATGGATCTCCTAGAAATTGATGCTTCTATAAAGTCCTAGTTCCTGTAGATGTGTGCCATTATAAGAATCTCAGCTGTTGTTTAAAGGCGGGTGTTTGTATATCACTGTCATTATGTTGGAAGCAAATTTGGAAACATAAGCCCTGCTGTCCAGAAAACTGCAAACAAATAGGCAAATATATTTTTAATCCAGTCTTGTAATTGGGGGGGCGTGGTTCATGATTTCCGAATGTTTGAGTTGGAATACTTATTCTGTCTTATAAACAGAGCCTAAATAGTGAAGACTCTTCATTGCTGAATTTCTACTGTACAGAGTTAGAGTTATAAAAGACTGTCAGAGTCCAAAAAAAATCTTTGCTTACTGGTGTAACTTTCTATAATCAACCACTGACTGAGGTTATGAATAAGTGCTAATTGCAGTGGCACTAGAAATACTAGCAAGGATGAAGGAGAAAGCAGGGGTTCACTCAAGCTTACTCTTCTCTCTGGTTCCAAACACAGACCAAAATAGAAATTCTGCTGCATTCAGGGGTTGCTTCTTGGATTGTATCACTGATGCCTTGTTCCAGTAATGGAAAATTGTGCTTTTATTCCTTCAGTCTGAATGAAAAGATGCACATTTATAGAACAACTTGAAGTTGTGGAACTATATTCTGAATTGGATGCCAAAGCTAGATGGCTGATGTCTAAATTAGTGTTTACCTCACACACTGCCAGAATTTTACAGCCATTGCTCCTTCTTCCTCTATAGTTTTCTGCACCTTGATAGTTCATACTTGGATCTTAAAAATAATTATATTATAGCTTATATCTGTACATAAAGCTATCAGAGTTGCTTATCCAGTGTGTAAATGAGTTAAATTTCTTCTCAAGACAATGTTCTGAAGGTCTTAAAGACACAAAGAAATCCAAGTTCTCACTATTGTCTATGTAGAATATGCAGCTGCACCAAAGAATAAGCTAGATTTTACTCTGGGCTGAGTAGCTGCCATTGGCTCTAGACCTACCATTACATGGGGAAAACTCCCCTTAAGATTTTACATGCTCTACATGTATTATTTGTTCTTTTTTCACTGGTAAACTATTTTCTCAACCGTATTATGCTAATTTTCTTTGGGTTGAAGGGAACCACATTTGTTAGGTGATGCAAGTTCTGAAATTTGCCTGTGTACTTTATGGATCTGAGAATCTGAATCTCGTCTCTTGGGCATCATCAAAATATATAAAATATATTTATACTTTTCTTTTTTTTCCCCATTCTTGCTATTGTGTTTCTTTTCAGGGATCTCTTCTCTTGGCTGATCGTGGGTATAGCTCCTACCCTTCTTTTTACACAGACCTCTGGTTTTGTACCTCTTGGTAAACTCTAATTTCTTAAATTTCCATCTCCTCTATTCTTTGTCTTTTTTTCCTTTAAATATGGTGCCCAGAAATATAGCTCAAGGGCTATTTCTCCTAGGCTGGTATAGCAAAACATCTGTCCTTCTGTTTTTATTGTGGATTCTCTCGGCAGCGCAAACAGCTAGGCACTTAAAGATAATGAAGTGAAGGCTCCGAGTCTGCAGCTAATGACAAAGTTGCAGAATTTGCATTTTTTTTCTTGTGCCTGATTTTTCCCAACATCCTAGATTTTTTGTCTCAAGTCCCAGTTTGGATGACTTCTGGCCTCTAGTAAAATATTCATTAACCAGAGTCACAAAGGTTCTCTGAAATACAACTTCTGAAACTCAGTGATATTTTTTTTATTTCCCCCCCTCCCCTCCCCCCCCCCCCGTAAGAATCCAAGCAGAACGTTTTTGATGTTACAGAAGAGGAAGCTAAACCTCCTGTTGCATTTTCTGCGGGCAGATGTCTTGCAGTAGTACCGCTGGAGGCGCTCAGGTTGTGCGGGCACAGTTATTCCTTGAGCCCAGGAGCCAGCCATACTGATGTAACCCACAGAGATAATGCAGACACAGACCAAAGAGGCTGTTACAGCAGATCAGGACAACAGGATGAAAGATTCATATCAGATTCTCAGTGTCTTCACCCAGGCTGTAAATACCTTGCCCTTATTTGCCCTGCTTTGTTATTGACAGAGAGCGAACACACCTGGGGGAAGGGGACGATATTCTTGGGGAACGCCGGCTCCTTACACACTGAAACGTCCTGATTGTTAGTTACCAAACTGGGCCCACAACAGTTATTTCTCAAACCAGAAACTCAGCTAGCTTTGTGTTGTTTTAAACTACAAAATTACTTAGCATTAATAATGATGTGCGTAGTGTTTAACTGGGGAAAGCATTAAATTAACTTTTCTTCTTGAAACGCATGTCGCATCTAACACGAAAGGCGTATTTGCCTAGAGCTTAACTGGTACCAATAGAAATAACATAGCTAATTAATGTCAGCTCATAAAACTAATGACTGTGTTCTTTCCAAGTGGTAGCATCAGTTCATTTGGTGGCATGTACAGTGTCTTTGCCTTTAGTCACTTGGCTTTGAATTTTTTTCTAAATCAGAAGTCCTGTCCGGAGTTTCTGCTTTATGTTCTTCATCTGGCAGTCCCAGAAAGCATATGTTCTCTTCAAACAAACCCAAACCAGGACTAGGCAGCTATGATTCATACTGTATTTTTTTTTTTTTTTTAAATTCTGTATGGTGCTGTATTTCAGTATAATTTTTCTTTGAACCTTTTACAACTCTTAAAACCAGTATCTTTCTGTTCTCAATAATCATTAGGATAGATCTGTTTTATGACCAAGCTTGCAAAACCCCATCTTGTAATTTGCATGCCTATGTCAGCATTTACACAACGCAGGCATTCAGAGAGAAGATCTGGAAAGTTTTTCAAGGCATCTTATTTTGAAGTTTCAGCACTTATGCAAGTGATTCTTGCCCCTTGGGATGAACTCTGTTAAATTCGGTTGAGTTCCTATAAAGCTAAGAATACACTTTCCTTTGCTGAGGGGCAAATGATGATGTTAAAGCTTCAGGCTCCTGGCTATACGGTCGCCAAAAGCAAAATTCTGGCTGAGTTCAGTGTTATTACCCCACCCAAAGCCTAAAACTACTATTCAGTTAGCCACTGAATATCACTAAATATGCAGATGGGAAGAAAACTAGAGATGAACTTTGTAGCAAGAGAGGAAGAAAGGGGGGAAGAAGAAAGGCTGTGTTCTTAAAAACTTGAGAGTTGCAAGGACAGGAAAACTAAGGCCCGTAAAGACATGCAAGGTATTTATGTGTCTGGAGAGCTGGAATGGTTTGGTCTTTGCAGACGTGCCAAGCATTTGGCAACTGCAGTTTGAGTCAGTGGCATTGCATCAAATGCCTTGTCCATCTGAAAGACCTGATGTAAAGCGGCTGCGAGAACTGGAATTCCCTGCTAGGACAATAGCAAATTAAGGAAAAAATCCAGAGGATGTTAATAGGATGTTTAATTCGGTTAGAAAGGCTCATCCTTGCTGCTTCTGTCAAATATTGATCGAGGACAGTGTTGCCTTATCACAAGTCCTAACCACCAATACAGCTGTGCAAAAAATTCTAATCCATAAAAGAGTAGGGGTGCTTTTAACCCTACTTGATAGACCCAGCAGAAGGGATACATTAGAGCTTCACTTAACTCCACTCTTCAGCCATTTTTATAGTTGCTGTGTATTACTAATACCTGCTCTGTCCACAGTATACGTATTGTTTGTAGTGCTGCTGTTCTCACTCAAACCTTTGGGGATTTTGAATCCCTTTTATTTCCTGGAGCAGTAACACAGCTGTGTGCCCCTGCTACAGTATTACTTAAATGCTGGTATGCATGTTAGCTGCTGTCAACGGCTGCACAAAAATCAAAGGTAACAGGTCCACAAAATACCATTAATTTATTAGCCACTCCTCATTTTCCCATTTCTCTAGCAAACTGCTGCGTTATACACACAAGCCTGAAACACTGGTTTGCTCTACCTTCACGTGCAGCCTCTTGCTTTTCACATCCTCTTGGTCTAGCACGTGTGATCTCAGGCTGTAAATTAGGGAATTCTTTCTCTGTGGAAGACAGTGATGGTATTTGCTTGCAAGCATGTTTGGCTGGCTTGACTAATCAAAACAATTTGTTTAAAATTAGATGAAAATAAAATGCATGGAAAGACAGAGTCTTCCTCAACTAGGATTGTACCAAGATATTTCACTATCAGTCAACTCAACATCAATTAATTTTTACAGGTTTCAAAAATTAGCATAAGTATGCAGCATAAAATTGTTCTTCTGAGAGCAATAGCTGTAACTTTAGCTGTAAGGAGAAGAGGTGGATAGGCTTTTGGCACTGGCACATGAGGAATCTAAGTTAAAAAGCTTCCTTTGGTAGATGCAGTGCTGAGGGCTTCATGTAGGACATGTCGTCCTTTTAAGAGACTGTTTTTTAAATGAGTTAAAATGGGCTTGGGGTCATATTTTACACAATGTCAGGGAAACAAGTACTGTTACGGTTGGAGCTTTGGTGTGCCATATTGGTAATCATAGTTCCTCTGACATTGAGGGACTTTCATGTGAATAAGATCTCTCCCAAGGACTTCACGCAAAAAGTAGCTGGTGAAAAGGCTTCCAGTGGCTTAAGCAATCATCTGGAAAAACTTGGGACCCAAGAGGTACGGAATCAGGCTTCAAGGTAGTATTTCAGTCTGTGAAGGAAACCACTTCCCTATCAAAGCAAATTGTTCGGATTTTTCTGCTCCTTGCATCGTCATCTCCAACTTGTCTTGCTTCCCTTCTGTGGAAGCCAATTTTAAGAAATACGAGTGGCTAAATTCTGTTCCGATAAGTTTTCTGCCTCATGGTCTATAAAGAGAAGGGGATAAAAGAGGGAAAAGATGAAGAGTCTATGGATCTCAGCTAGCCTTTTCCCAAGCATGAAAGGCCTTCATTGCCCAAATAGCCCTATGTAGTGAAAGCATACTGGCTTCTCACTTTTCCTGGGGAACCTGTAATAGTTGGGAGCTGAGCCGTCATTAGTCTTTGTCTTGCTGGGTGCTAAAATAGCCAACTCAAGGGATCTCTGTCTTCCCTGCCCTGTGCAGCTACCCTAAAAAGCAGGGTGGCACTTTAATGGTGATGTTTGGTCTGCCCATGGGACCATTCTGGCCCTGCTGGCCCCCATCTGAGCAGAAGTAGGGTAGAAATCTTTTTGGGCTTGCACACCTTCATCTCTGTGTTTCCAGCTGCCCTACAGTAGCCCCAGCAAAGGGACTACATCAATATCGCAGGGCAGTGCCTCGTGGTCTCGGGGCTCTCTCGTGGTGTATTTGCCAGTCCCACTTCATTTTCTGAAAATGAGTTACAAAATGGGAGTTCCTCGGCGTGACATCGGCCGGGCAGCTTGCTTTGGCCCTCTGCGCTCTCTGAACACTGCCTTCGAGGTGTTCCCACCGCAAACTTGTCTCACAAGGTGGGGGGAGAATGAAATCTGCGCCACCTTTTCATTTCTGTGCTGGATATTGCACTCCCGTAGTGTGGTGTTCTCCATTTGGCAGGTTTGTCCATTTCCTAAGAAGTTTATTATTAGCTGTGTAACTCTTGGGGAAGAAGCAAAACTGGGAGAAGCAAAGGGAAAGGAGCTGCTGAAATGTTCACAAATGCAGTACCATTGCAAAAGTGAACTGTTTGCCTGCCAGTCATTTTTCATTTTGTTCCTCAGAACCGCATGCCTTATTTTCATTTCACTGGCTATTTCAATAAAGTCACCTTTTGCCACCAGCATTTATCATCTACGTTTTTCTCCTTGCATCATGTTTAAATCTCTCTACCTTGATTTTGTTGTTTGGCATATATTTATTTATTTACTTGTTTACTTAAAGCCTTATGCCATTAAGCAGCCTGCCACCAAACCAATAAATGGGCAAAGAAATAAATGTGTTAAAAGAAACTGTCTGTGCTGCAATTTATGCAGAAGCAGCTGACTCTTTCAGGTTCTTAAGAACTGCCTCGTAGCTTTGAAAGTGACAGGCTTGAACAGTGAATTGAGTTTCCTTGATGGAGCTGACCTCCAGGAATCTCTTTCTTTTCAACTGCAAGAATAAAAACTTTTTCTAGTTTCAAAGTTTGTCTCTTTCTTTAGTTTTCTTTTCTTTTCCTAAACTGCTCTTGATAATGTTAGAAGGGTGGGACCTTAGACAACTTGTTTTTATACCATTTTGCTTTTTTCTTATGGTCTGGCTTTGACAGATTTGCTGAGGAACTTCAACTACCCAAGCTCCCTCACTCGATGAATCGCTTTACCTTTTCTGCATCTCAAGCTCTGTTCTGTTCTGTCCTGTCCCTAATCATTCCTTTCAGGAATGAAGAATATGGCAGTAAAGATGCCTTAAAAACATGATTCTTAAATTTCATGTGTAATAAAGTGTATGTAAAGCTCTACTCAAGTTCAGCCTGAATGAGCAATGACCCAGAGATACTTCATAACTCTGAGCTATGCCTTTCACAAAATGGACTATAAGGAGAAGTGGGAAAATAAAATCAAGGGCTACTACATTTCCACTTGCTTCTTTCATTCCATTCATAAGGAAAATAGCCCTCTACTTTACTCTGTTTATCCAACTTTTGTGCAATTTGGAGCCAACATAAATAAATGGGAATTGCTGTAAGTAGAGCATCATTCAACCGTTATGTAGTTATAGAATGAGTAGGAGCTAAGAAAGTATTCAAAACGCAGGTGCAAAAAACTCAAGAGCCAGACTAGCATTTCTATTATCCGATCTAGCTCCCCAGTCTCCTGCAAGTGCTCAGAGCTTATTCTCAGTGGAATGATTTGACTGAAAACCAATTAGAAAAATCATATGTGTGCCACACTCCTACACAGAGGTGCAAAACAGTACAAACACCAAGTAACCAGATATTGCTCTGCGATTAGACTTCCCTGCCCCGAGTCTCTTGATGTTATCTCAAAGACAGTTTTCTGTTTTTGCTGTCTTTAGACAGGAGTTTCTTCAGGGGACAGCACTATGCTAGCCCCTTCAGCTGAGTTATTGTAACAGCAGTGTATGAGGATCAGAAATAGTGGTTGGTGTAATATTTTGTGTGTTGCTGGTCAGGCAGCATTACTGAGCCCTGTTCTAACATGCTGTGAACTTTCACAGTCATCCCTGAAGGCACGGGATAACAGGAGCAGGTGATGAGAGCTCTTGCACACTAGCATAGGTCTTAGCAGCGTGTAGCCCAATTTGAGCTCTGGCCAACATGTGGAGCAAGATGTTTATAAAACAGGGTGTGAAAAAAACCCCTTACTGTAGTCACGTTGAATTGAGGTGCTCAAGGACCTACTGGGGAGGAGCAGGAAAAACTGATGGTGTAGAATATGTTTAGGTAGCTGCAGCTGGGCAGTGGCAATAAACTTGAGGCTAGGACTGACTACCTGAAATAGTAAAAAGCTACTAGGAGGTTGTGAGCCTTTCTCTGCGAAAGCCCCTTAATGTGCGATTGCGTAAAAACTGTCTTTGCAATTTGTTCTTCTGCAGCGATATGGACGGTGGATAAGTAGATCTAGGCTTGGTCCTCACCAAGTTGAGGAATTGCCAACTACTGTTGTCATTTCTTCTAAAAAATCCCCTTATATATTTTTTCTTTAAGTGGTTTCTAAGCATGCTTAGAAAACAGGACACCAGAGAGGACTCAGAGTGCCGGGATGCTTCATATCTGAATCCAAAATATCCTAATGTGACTACCCTTGATTGTCACCCTAGCCAAGAAAGATGAAAGGGAACACAACTTTCGCTGTCCAGGGAAATACCTGTTTTAAACTGAAGTGCCTTAGGTGGCTGGGGAAAGGTTAGCTAGCATTTTCTGAAATATTTTCTTGAGCTTAGGTGCTTCAGTGCATCATCAAGTGCCAGCTGAGTGAATACTGCCTTCAGTGGAAGTAGCTTCCAGCTGTACTTTTCAATGGTCTGTTTAGTCCAGATGCCCAGACATGTGAGCGATATCTCAAATAATGTCAAAATTAGTAGCAGGTGTTGTGATAGTATCACTGTTCAAGTGCAACTGGTCTGAGATTACCAACACCCAAGTCTTCCCCTGTGAATACTTGAATAAAAATCAGATACTATTGTTTTTTTCCTTTCTTATTTTTCCTTTTGGGTAAACCAGAAGCCAAGAGCAGAAGATGTTTTGTATTCGGTGTATATTCCATAGCCAATTGCTACAGTCATTGGGTTCCAAACAAGAGAGTGTTTTTAATGGATTTATTGTATCTGTTTTTCTTATCTAATACAACCGTCTGTCTCTTAATGCTTTTGGTAAGCTTTCAAGGATCATATCAACTTTCGTGACTGCAGTGTGGGATACAAGGACTATTCAAACTGGCTGTAAACGTACTGCTTGGAGGTCAGGAGAAATCTATCGTGGCACTGTGGAGCTCCCTTTAAGTTGATTTCCTGAGCTGAGAAGTTGCGGGTGGGACGCTCGCTGAAAGCTAGCTGAGGTTTCTCGGCATCGCACTGTAGTTTGTGGATGCATACCTGAACATGGGAAGTCATTTAGGCAAGGTTTGTTTAGCTTGCTGCTTTTTTATGATTCATTCTTTATTTTTAACACCAGCAGCATCGAAAAGAGGGCTGATCTCGCAGTAAAATAGCTCACGTCAGAAACGGTGTTTGCTATAGGCTTTCCATATGATAATTAATATGTCATCTTACCATTTGCATTTGTTTACAATGTAAGCACATATACACAATGTAGAAATGAAAAAATAAAAAAAAAGGATATTTCTGTGCCTGAAGGATACATTTTGAATGAGTGTGGGACATTCAACTACTATGTGGCTGAAGTCTATGAATGTATAAATGACTAATGTATATTCATGCTGTCAGTAGCAATTGAAAGGCTCCTACTCTCCTGACCACAAGAAATCGCATTTTGGTTTTTGTTCTCCTCCAGTTATTGTGGCTTTTCCACTCTACCCACAGGGAAAATGGCCTTAAGACCCACTGAAACAGAAAGAATTGCTGGAGGAGAGTGTTCAAAAGAATGTCTCTTTGTCCTTTTCTCCTCCTCCTCCCCTCTAAGATGGCTCAGTCTATCTTCTACCATAAAGAAAAACCTGTGATAGCACAAGTCCTACATGCACAAGGATACTCATGACTCTGGTTTCATACCAAGGGTGCCAGGCCTGTTGGAATTATCTCTGACCATCATTTTAATTGCGCCCCCACTGCCACGTAGTTCTAAAAGCTCACCTCCATTTTTGATCAGATTTGTCATGGTGCTAATAAGGATTATGTAAGATATAATAAGAAAAGCAAGCCTGTTCACCTGGTTTTTTTCTGTACATTCAGAAGCACAGAGGTAGAATCTAAAAGCCCACTGAAACCAGTGGTTTGACCATGAGCGATTTTGGTGAAATTGGTCACATTTGTGTATTGACTGTGGCTTTTAGTTGAAAACACTTCTTTTATCTTTAGAAAATGCTAGCAAAGGATCTGTAGCATCTAGGAAAGGAGTTGCATTGGAAGAAAAAGAGAGAAAAGATGAGGTGGGAGAGTAGTAGGATTTTTTGGACAATGAAGACAATGTTATCTGCACTTGAACTAATGCATTCACAGTGGCAGTCATGACGTGGGATGAGAGTGAAATAGCCTCTAATTCAAGCAATTTGCAGGCTAAACTCCTTATGAGTGAAGATGGAGGGTAAAGAAGAATTAAGCAGCTGGCAGGTTAGATGGGAAGAGTGTAATGGTCATGAAAAGCATCAGCACCACAACAGGGTTAAAAAAGTCTCGGTCTCAAAGTACTAAAGTCTCCACGGGAGCCCTGAACAGTTTCAGGCATGAAGTGGGCTCGAAGTGTAAAAGAGGTAAAGAGAGATGTTAATCTGAAGTGTCACATCACTTTTGCCTGCAAAAGAGGGTGGGAGAATGCTTGAGAGAGAATTAACCTAGGAGAAAGATTTGACTGGGATGAAGACGGCACTAAAACCAAAAGGTTGGAGTCTGAACTTCCCTTTGTATAGTATCATTGACATCAGTCAGGTTGTTGCAAGTGGAGATAATAAAGCTTTGGTTTAGGTTAGATTAAAACTATGAAGTTCACAGGCCCATTGGAAGATTTATAGGGTCACACCAAACATCAGTTTTTAACTTGAACTGCCTCTTGACATCTGCTTCAGCAGCAATAGTCGTGTTGGTTGGCTCGTGGGAGGTTTTCGTGCCGGTCTTTTTTCCTCTACAAGTTTTTCTGGTCCTAACTTCTAGATTAAGTCTGTGTTGAGGTACATTTGGGTTTGGATGGCTGTTTCAGGTTGGTTTTCATGCTTTCTAAACATCTGTGTCCTTCTTGAATCGTAACTGCAAATCAGGCTTTTTCTCAGCCTCTTCCAAAAAGATGCAACTCTGCAATAGTGGTGTATCTCTGAGGATGAAGATCCTGGAGGAATATGTGTGCAGTGGGGACAGTGCGGTATCCAGACACCGCTGGATCAAACCACCAAGACAGAGACTCTGACACCTCCGTTCTGCAGCACCACACTTTTCTTTCTTTATCTCCGAATTCTTTGTAGTTTCTTCAAGAAACATCAACCAAGGCTTGTCAAGTGCTTTGTACTGATGATATGCTGCAATATTTCTTTTTCTCTTTGGCACTTTTAAACCAGTAGCATTTCATCTCTGATTTTTTGTTTTGCTTGAGATTTTTGTTTTTTGTTTGTCATACCCCTTGTCCTTGGAAATTTTGTGGCACTTTGTTTGGAAAATAGAGTGATTGTTTCTCATAACACTGTTTTATGTTTGATTCCTAAACAGTTCATATATGCGTTTTACAAGAAGAGTTAAATAGAGTGTTATAATTGACTTTACTCAGATGACTGGGGGCGGGGGGGAAGTAGAGATACCGGAAAGCAAGAACGTGCTTTTCAAGTACAATCAGTTCTGCACGTGGTTGCAATGTCTTTTGCCAGTTAAAAGCTACTATATCCTTTTACATGGAAGATGCTGGACGTAATGAGCGTGGCCTGATGTTTGGCAATTTCTTTTCTCTAATCACTGGCTTTGATTGCGTGTTTAACAGCAAACACCTTCGAGTGAAATCCTGGTATCTGACACGCTACCTTGGTGCATGTGGCTTTCAGTTATGAGAAGCAAAAGCGCGTGCAGAGCCCAGGTTTGTCAAGAATTAGGTTCTGCACTTTTAATGCATTTATTGAATCACCTGCTAACTGATGAAGAGAGAAAAAGTTATTGTGATTAATACGATAAAGGTCATGTTTACTACTGCTGCCATTTTATTTATTCCATATTCATCTTTGATTTCGCTCTGCGGACTGGATTATTTTAATCCAATATTTTTACGTTACTGCCAGAGGTATGTAGGAAACACTCTCAGATGCACTAGAAAGATAGAAAGGTGATTGAGTGCGTAGTAGACATGTCTTGTGACTTTAAAGAGAAAAAAGATCATTCCTGGGTCTATCATCTAATGTATCTATTCCTCCCATGTCTGGAGAAGAGCCTCACAATTTTTGGAGGCATGAGGACCTTAGTGAGAAAAGATAAAAATGAAAAATGAGAATATCTGTTTGTTTATTGCATAAGAGAATATAATGCCTGGAGGTTAGGCAGGAACGTCATTTCTGTAACCTCTTTGAAAAGAGGCAGTAGGAGAGCATGTGCACATAACTGTCTTGGAGGATCAGCTGGCAGATCTATAAACATTTTTCCATGGCTAAATTATAGCTAATTTTGGTGAATGATTATATTTATAGTCGCTGAAACTTTATCACTCCTCAACTTTTGTCAGTCTTCTGGAATAAGGCAATACTCCGTGAATGTGGACATGTGTCCCTCCTCACTTTATACTTGAATTAATTTTGGCCTTTTTAAAATTTTCGTGTTAAAAATAAGGTAGCTTTCCACTTCTATGTCATGAAAGGAAATTGCTGAGCAATATGGGGATCATTTTGTGCTGTACATTACCAGCAGTTCACCTTAGTGCCCACTGGCTTTGAGCAACACTGTCCAGGGTATTTAAAGAGATTAGTATTATTATTTGGCAGTATTGACGCTATTATGTTCTTTGATATTACAGCTAAGTGGAAGAAAGGTTAATAAAATTATTTTCCCATTGGAAAATACTATTACATCAAACTGGTCTTAATGTATTGGATTTGTTTATTTTCTCTCTGAAGACTTTAAAATTTGTGGGTTTCATACTGCTTTAAACAACAGAGCTCTAAAATCCAAAGTCCTTTGCCAAATAGAATTTCCATTCTCTGTACATCTCAGCTTCAATTATGGGGAAGGACTTCTGATGTCCTGCAGGCTCAAGGCAGGAGGCTAAAGATCATCAGCTGCACTAATGTCCACTGCTGGTTAATCCATTATTAGTATTATTATTTGAATCACAGCAGTGGTTAAATGCCTTAATCAAGAATGTGATCCATGCGTTATGTATAGATAATAGGAAATAGTTTTGATCAAATGCCTGACTGAGCAAGCAAGAGAAGAGCAGAAGTTTGGTAGGCAGTAGTGAGGACCATGATGTGTGACATTAGTAAAAGGGATGTGACGACATCTCTGGTGCTGCTCTGAAAGGAATCTCATTGAGAACAAGTTGGGTTTGTTTTTTCTGTTTTCAGGTTGACCTTACAATGCTCCTTCAAAATTTCCTCCTTTTTTACAGTGTCCTCTGTCACTGTTCTTAGTTTACCTGATTCTCGTGGTGCCCCCAGTGGATAAGGGAACCAGGACTGACTGAAGAGACTGCAAAGCAGAGCTATTGCATTTCTTTTTGTTGCTAATCATTTCAGCTCCTGGCAGATGGCCTAATTGCCAGAACAAAAGGAAGCTCATGAGAATCATGGCCATGGAACTGGCCCAGTGACTTTCAGTAAGATACGCGGCTTATAAGAGCTCACCGTGCATTGGGATAGTAAACATTATTGCTGCTTGAATGTTCTCAGAAGTCTTTGAATAATGGGTTTATTAAATGTAATTTACAGCCAACTACAAGTTAGAGAAATGGAGCAAAATATGTTTAGCAATTTCCTTTCATGCTTTCTTTGGGGAAGCCAGGAGAGTAGCCGGTGTATCTGAACCAGCAGCTTGCTTAACTGATGCTTTCACTTTGCTCTTCAGGTACATAATTCTTGTTAATGTTAATGAGCTACCTCCAGACATGAGACACACGAGCATATATTCCAAAGAAAGGGAGTTGTACATATTGATTCCAATTGGCTTGTTTTGTGAATATTATATTAAGTGTGTTCTGTCAGGGGGGCTGGAAATGGTTTTCTGCAGCAAGCCAAGGAACTGCAATATTTCTGGGGTTTATTTATTTTTTTAAATTAAAAAACTCCTCTTCTCCTAACTCATTTCAATTCTTGTTTTCCTTCCTATTGTTTGAATTCCATCTGCAGCCTCAAGTAATGATCCAAAAATTAACTAGGAGTGGAGGAAGCTCTGCTAGATATATAGGAATATAAATTACAAAAGCAAAGGGAAAAAGAAGGAAAATAAAAAGCTTGTCCTGATCTTTTCTCGAGGTTAGCAGTAGGGCAGAAAAATTACTGTTTGATCGCTTGGCTTGCCTACTTGCCAAGTTTAATATTCAAGTAATAGGAAAAAGGCATATATTTAAAAACTTGTTAGATGGCAAACATATGGAATTGGAGTTTATTGCTTGTACTGCCTTTAGCCACCCCCCTGCTCCCCCCCCTTTCTGGTGTTGTTTCTGTTGCTTTGTTCTTGCCATCCTTTGCAGAAGTCTGCAATCCTCTGTAACTTTAGTGGTGATGGAGAAGGAAAAACCAGTTTCTTCTCTGCTGTGTTTCCCTCCGTTGTATCAGCCACGGGCTTTGGTTGCGCTGAGGCTCTCCCTGGCGTAGCAGCACCTCGGGGTGTCTGTCCCCGTAGCCTTAACTCGGTAAGCGGATTCCTGCAGCCCTTACTGAACAAGATTATCGATAACGGCACGTTAGGGGTTGCAGGGTAGAGCTGCTGTGATAGCAGCTCCAACTAGGGCTTTAATAAGGCCAGCGAGCACAATAGAAGGATAAAAGTTACCAGTAGGTGTTTTTATTTGGTTGCCTTAATGTTATTTGCTGCTGATTTCCAGTGCATATGCAGTTTACTGTTCTCTTCCCTTTTCTAGAATATAAATGAGGATCTCATTAAATTTAAAGCTCAGCTGTGCTGGAAAATATTACTGAAGTCAGAATCTTCACTAATATCTTTACATATGAGAAAACCATTGATACTGCCTTTGCCTGCTTGCTGCATAGCTGCCCCAATTTAATCGGAGCATTTTATGTCTAGGAGACCTGGTTATCATGCAAAGTGCTGTCCTCTGTGAAGTTTGGGATTTTTCTCAGCCTGGCACGGGTGCTGTTTGCACACAGGCACCTATTTGCTATGGCATGGGCACAGGTCAAAGGGAAACAAAGAGCTATTTCGCTCTGAATGCCTGTCCTGACCCAAAGAATTCCCATGGCCCTAACATCGGTGAAGTGGGAGGTAAAAATCATGCTCCTAGTTTACAGGCAGAGCGGCTAATTTGCATAGGCAGATCATAGAGCTGCCCTAGATTTAGACCCTCTCCTTGATTTGAATGACTGGGGACCAAATACAGGCTGAGGAAGCTAATTAAGAGAATAAGTTCGTGGACATGAATTTACTGTGTGAAAATTTTTAATAAGATGGGGTCTGAGAGCACTGGCTGAGTGCTCAAAGAGCACATTTTGAAACTGGAAAGACGACTGGTACCTATGTGGAGGTGATGCAATGTAGATGCTTCTCGCCCCTGTGCCCATTTACCTAAGTTTATGCTGGGGCAAGTTGGAGAAGAGCAGCTCTTTCCCTTCGCTTTCCCATTCTCAAAATAGTGTGGCTTCTGCAGACATGTCTGGTGCAGTGTTTTCTGAGCTTCCCATTAAAAGCTGCAGCTGCACTGCTGCTTGAGAAAGTTGTGAACAATAGCAACAGCACTGAATCCATCTGCTGATTCAGGAAGACATTTAATTCATTAAAAAAGAATTGTACACATTTGTGATTATTGGAAATGGTATTTTATATTCTGCAGTAATTAGTGGTGTGAATTCAGTCGCCTATTAGTGCGAGTTTTTCTTTCTTCATAGCTAATTCTGTAGTGTTTTTTTTTTTTCTCAAGCATCACATGCTTTAATTGTATTTCATCACGTGAACTGTGACACTTGCGTCATTACATTAAGGGATTCTACAAAAAAGTAAACTTGACCCTTTTAAGCTCCTCAGGTGGCTTGAACTTTAAGCAGTGTTTTTCACAGCTGGAAATGTAACTTTAAATAAATAAATGAAGTTGAGATTTTCCCATAGCATGACTCTAATAGTTAAATTCTTAAAATAAAAGATCAAATATTATGAGATTCACAGTTAAGATGACAGGAGTAAGAAACATAACCTAATGAGTTGTTGTTTGCTTTGGAAACTGATCTTGTTACTTTAGCGTATAACTTATACATCCCTACCAAGATATGTTTTAGGGGGGCTGCTCCACCATCATTGCCCCGTTTGAAAATGCCCCAGTTTATCTAACTTGCTGTATACAATTATGGAATACAATATGATTTCAAAAGATGTATTCCTTTCTCCCCAAGGAGAGAACATCTGCATGGAAAACAGTTTTGCTTGAGTGGTAAATGTTAACGCTTTTGACTGGAGAAAGAAGACGATGTCTGTAGCTGAGTTAAAGTAATCGCTCTTAAAGTAAGCTGTGCCTTTTGAAACAAACAATTCTCTGTTATTATAAGATTTATATACTGGCTTAAATTAAAGCAAGTTGCCCAGGCACATTGCAGTGCTGCACTAATCCCATTCAAGTGGCTTATGCCAGACAGGGTAAAAATGGCTTTGTCGTTGCTAGTCACTGAAGCAAAATGGAGCACTTCTGTCATACTGGGCGAATAATAGCTTATCGTTCAGAACATAATTGTCATTCTTGGGAATTGGCTACCAGGAGGTAAAATTCCTAACAGTCAGATGCAGCTAATAAATACAGTTGACTATTTTACATTGCTGCGGTCCTCCTAATATAAGTCCCCAGGGAGAAGATTTTTTTTTTTTTTTTTTTTTTTTTTTTTTAAACCTGGAAAAATTAGCCTTTGCTCCAGTTTTGGGTGATGATTTTCTGAGAGCACTGCCAAGGCATCTCACAGCCCCTGGCAAGACTCTGCAATTCTCCATTATCACCTTAGATAACAGAAGAGAAGGTACTTTTGATTCATTGTCACGGTCAGATAAGGAAGGAAGGAATCCTCCCCAGCAAGTGTGAATAGAGTCCTGTAAACACAGGGGATTAAGTACAAAGGAAAAACCCAACCCTCAGAAAGGAGCTTTTGGTTGGAAGAACGTTTTCACCTTTACAGCCATTTTTGGCATATTTATGTTGCACAGCAGAGCTGTGTATGAAGAGTCATCGGCACTACGGCTTCCTGCCCTGTAGATTTTGAGTCGGAGATGTTGCCGCAGGAACACCTTCCTTGCTCTGTCTGCTTTACTGGTGTTTTCTCCTTTTTCTGTGCAATATTACAGGCTGCGCATGGAAAACAGACTTTTTAGCTGTGGTGTTACTGACTTGCATGGTAATGACAATCCAAACTGAGTCAACCTAGCGTTATGTTCTTCCCCTCGCGTGAAAATTGGTGAACTTGTATTGAGCTTTAACTGTTCTGTTAATTAGCCACCAATCTGAGCAGCAACGGTATATTTAGTTGAAATTAGTAGAAAAGATCCAAGCGCTCTCCCTAGTCCTTCAACATACCGTCAATGTATTTCTAAGTATTTGCTTTGGGCTTGATTGTCCTGATATATTAGTGTAAATAAGATCAGAATTGAACAGACTGGCCCTAGCTGTCTTCATAATAACCACAATACTCTGAATTAGCCGGTCCCACGCCCTCCATTGTCCTCCGCTTCATTGCAATTGCTGTCTCTGTCGCTTCTTCCAGTAGTCTTCTACAACGGAATGAATCGCCTGTACGGTTTTCATGTGAATTCCAGGAATTATTCAGAGGCAAATGCCCATAGCCTGTTATCATGCACTTGCCAACAGTCTGAAATCTGCTCGAAACAGTCACCGGGAAGCCATAGTTCATTTTGCTGTCACCTAATTGCGTGCACCTGCTGGTGACAGCAGTAAAATGTGGTATCTCTGACATGATGGCAGCAGATGGGGTGCTCAGAAGAGCTGCTTCCATTTTTCTTCCTAATGAGCAGTCTTTTCTCTCCTTTTGCCTTTTCACTGTGCTAGGAAGATACAGAGATATGCTGCGAAAGATGATGGCTGCGGCAGCGGAGCTTAATGTGACACTGCTGCTTTTCTCATACTTTTCCTAATAATGTGTCAAACAAATATTCACGTATGAAACTTTCTTTTTAATGGAATTAGTGGAAGAAAAGACTTTTATGAATGAAAGGCCTCACAGGAACTCTGTAACCATGGTAGTATAGTCGGTATGCGTAAAGCTAAAGATTTATAGGGAGAGCCAATTTGACTTCTTTTCATTGCTTTTTGATGCTTATGCCTAAATGGGCTTGTCAGTTTGTCTCCCCCCCCATTTTTAGTTGGTCTAATGGAAAGAGATTTCCTCTCCTTACAAGCCTTGTCTCTTTGTAGCCTGACACTCACTGGCTCTTGTACCAATGCTTTAAAAACTGTACCCTGCTGAACAGTAATGCATAAAGGATTTGCACTTTCTAATGAGATAAAACCAACATCTCCAACTTGATGCATTCCAACTGCAAATGTGCTTAATCAGAAGGAAAAAAAAAAAAAAAGGAGTCATAAATTTTCTGACAGACTGGTTTTGGGGGGTTAAAATGCTTATACATCAGAAACTAATAAGCCTTGGAAATAAGTGTCCCTTTCATGAAAAAGTAGCTCTGAAAAACAATTTGGTTTTTTTTTTCAGGAGAGCTATTTAACCAAGGCCAGACTTGACAACTGAAAAATTAAATGTTATTTTGAACAGAGTAATGATGTACTACTATTTAAATCTATGTTACAAAATCACTAGTGTCCTAGTGGTGCTATGCCTCATGCAGTCCCAGTCACAGACCAGGATTTCATGCTCTGTAACCTTCCCACAGCGGAGCAGGAAATCTGGGGTGGCATCCCAGTTCCAGAGGGGGTTTTTAGGGAAGTCAGCCTAAGACATCACTCCATGTTTCTGCTCTTTGGTTGTGACCTGAACACCGGGCTGTACTTGAAGGTTAGGAGGACTTGAGGAGTAAACTGAGAGTTCATAAAGCCCTCTGGCGTATTGCAGCTGTGGAAGTGCAGTGGTCTTAATGGAGGGATTTGAGCTCATGTGAAGACATGATGCTGCAGACATCATTCTGCTGCATAATGCTTTAAGCAGTTGTTTGCTGGTGTAAATGCAGAAACCTTTCATTTTCGCTGAATTTGATTCCATCTTATTGTTTTTGCAACAAGTATAACAGAAACGTTCAGCTGGTGATTCCCATTGCTGAGCTGTGTTTGGCTTGGGACTTTCAAAAGCACTTAAATAACTTAGGAGCACAGCTGCCATTAATAATCATTTAAGCACTTTGGAAATGTCTTCTCAACATTCAGTCCATAATTCTCCCAGAGGAATGACTCAGGTAATGTTGGCTATATAAAGCTTTTTCAATCTGAGCTTAGAACTGTTTAATAAGTGGGGGGTTTATTTAAAGCATTCAACGGACTTTGCTGCTACACGCTGATCAACACGGTCGGGGGTGCAGATAAATACATTGTGCAAATGAGCAAATATGGGCCTCATCAAAGCCTACCGAAGGCCATCAAAAGTCTCCCACTGTGAGGAACGTTGGCTCAGACCCATAACAAATAAATACAGGAAGAAAGCAAAGCGATTGCACCACTGATTGCCCTTTATTCTCGCGGTTGAATAATAGCGTTCTTTTAGTCTTCGTTATTTTGTTTCCCAACTCTCTACTTCTCCTACGGACATACCTGCACTCCCCTCTCACCGACCGTCCCCTCTCCCCAGTAGAAAGTGGTCTTACCGTCCCAACATATTGCAAAACTCCTCTTTGAGGAGAGGGAGATTAAATGTAGTCTTGCTGCAGGTAGTTCAGTTGATAGAACTGGCTGTTAAAATCACAGCTGGATCCAAAACCAAAATTTACCTCAAGCCCAGCTTCTTGTGCCTGCAGACCCCTCTCTTGGGAGATGCGCCGCATGGACTTGGCTTAGTCTTCCTTTATCATCCCCTCCCGCAGACCCAAATTTCCCTGTCCACTGCATGGGAGAGAACAGGTCCGCTGGTCCCACGCGATCACCTCTTTCCACTCCTTGCATCTCGGTCCCATCTGCAACGCTGGTTGATATTTCCTTGGCAGCCCATTTTTGATAATACCTTGATAATAAGTGCAAAAATTGCTGGTGGGGCTAGAGCACTTGGTTTCTCTAAATTCTCCAGCTTAGTTGAGCTTTAGTGACGTGCAGTGCTGCAATTTAGGTATCAGTTGAGATGCATCTTCAAGATATATCATTTTTGTTTTCTCTTTAATCACGCTCTAAATCTAAATAAATAAATATGTAGCAGTAAATGCTCTGTGGTATATTTGGTAAGATTAACAGTCTTCTAGTAGCATAACAGCTCATGATAGTCTTTGCTATTTATGTTCCTGCTGAGAGGAGAGGAAAAGCAGATAGTTCGGTGAGCAAATTATAAAGTATGTGGATTAATGAAGTGCCTGTCATAAAGCTGATTGTTGCTTCTTCACATCCTCTCTTTTTTGCTAACAAAGCACTTAATATTCCAAAGCTTGGAAGACTGAACCTTCCTCTTTATTTTTCAGTGCACACACATATTCTGACCAAAGGAAAAAAAAATCCAGTGAAATGTTTATTTTTATCAATCCAAGTACATACTGTGAATAAGTTAAGGTGTGGAAGTAATATAACTGCTTATTGAGGCATGTAAATCCTCAAAGTTTTCTTTTGGATCCCATTTCTACTAACAAGGTATTTTTAAGCTTGGCTTACTGCAGATTTTCCCGATACTTTCCTCTTATAAACTCTATGTGTTCTTGATAGAGAAAATTCTACCTTTTTTAAAATACAGACAAGAGGAAAGGGATCAATTGCACCTTTCCGCATCTTTGTGTTCACTGTTTTATGTAGCTTCCTAAAGCCATACACTTGTTCAAGAGATTATTAAGGTGGTTCTTTTATAAAACAATGAGCTTTTGATTTAATTTTTTCCCCTTGCGCAGCAGGGGGATTTGTGCCTGGAGTTGTGACCTATGCTTATAGCTGAGGAATAAAAAAAAACTATGAACCCTATTATTGACTTGCAAAGAAGACAGGGATAGAGAGCATGAGAATGATTTCGTACTAAAGGCATTTGCTGTCTCATATTTACCAGTACTAACAAGACAGGCACCACTGCTAAGATCTAATTGGGAAATGTGATTGCAGATGCAGTTTCTTCTGTGTATTTTCCCTTCCATCTAAATATACTCTTATCCCAACTCTAAAAATAAAGAGGAGATGGCAGAAATGTTTTTTAGATATAACATGATTAATCAATATATACACTTTGCCTCAGCTTAAATTTCCTTTGGAAAAGACTAGGATTTTGCTGCATAAAAGGAAAAAGTGCAAAGGCACACAAAAAAATAATCTTTTTTCCAAGTGTCCTGACTTGCACTTTGCAGACCAAGATGTGTGATTGAAAGATCTTCATGTTCTTGCCAATCTCTGTGGGTTTTGTTATCATATTTTTGGGAGCAGCATCATGTCCTCGCATCTTCCCTGGCATCGTAGATGTTATCCCTATTGTACAGAAGATGAACTGAAGCAAAGAGTTACTGAAATTACTCTAGTAGTCTATGGCACTAAAAAGTATTAAGCTGGGAGTCTCTTAACCCTGAGACTCTTCTGCTTTTTCCTGTATCTTCTGCAACAGTGAGACAAGCGTTGGCAGGTGCAGGCAAGTACTTCATATACATCCTATCTGTTTTTTTCCATGAGGGTTTGAGGTTCAGTTTCATTTAATAAAAAATACCAGCAGTATGCTGGTCTACAGAAGCTGTAATGGGATGCCAGCAATGATATAGCTGAAGACTGAGAAAGTTTTGTTGTTGTTTTTTTTTAAATACATGATGTCATTATGTATTTTTCTTTGTAATACGAAGCATAGGCAAAAGCAGCAAGGCCAGCGTTAGGGGCCAAGTCGTGGCAGTGTGTTTTCCTCCGCTAGCCCCCTTCACCACTGTGTTACGCTGCTTTGCTCTGGGTAACAAACCTGGGGAAAATCTCCAGTGAACGACTCTGGAAGGAAGTAAAAACAGTACTACAGTTGTTTCCAAGAATCACAATATTAAATTAACATAGGATGTGATCCATCCCACCCTTAGAAAGTGGTGCGAGCAGCAGCTGGGAAATGGAGCAATGTGCAGCCTCTCCAGGCATCGGGGAGAGCAGTGCAAAGCTCAGAGAAACTACGGGGCTTCCCATCTCTATTCTCTTTTAGGTGCTCTGCTCCAACATGAAGGTCCGGAAGGAAATTTTCTAACATTTGAATTGCAGTGAATGATTTTTGTCCTTTCAGCTGCTGTGTTGCTCTATCCAGACTTGATTTACTCTCATGTATTGAGTGTCTGAATTATCAGGCACTGGTCAAAAGAACAGTCCTTTTATATTTTGCTGCATTGGGTTGGAAACTCTGATGCTCATTTTGTTACATGGGAAGCAAAAGAAATATTTACCCATGTTTCCCTCCTTGTAATTTTAGAAACCATGATCAGTTTGCACTCCTGGGACCTCCCTACCCCTGTTTTCTCAACAGCATGTTTAGGGTGAGAGACTGAGTACAAGCCACGATATAGCCAGCCAGAAATGTGACTATATTCTGGGTAGATGTAAGCAAACTGTTCTTGCTCATATACATGAGTAAGAGCAGTCATAAAGATGGGTTGCAGTGTTGCATGCAGCACCAGCTGCTGGCAGCTTTGCATTTGAGTACCCTAGTCACTGTTGAAAGTTTATTACCCCATTTTTGTAGCTTTTGTTTGCAGGAGAGAGTGGCCCAACCTGCCCTGCAGGCACACCTTCAACCCCAAAAAGGTTGGTGTCATCCCAAAGGCACCGGCAGAGGCTGGCTGATGGGTTGTCCCACCTGATGGCGAATAGAGGACGCGAGCTCCCATGGGATTGAGCTCTTTTTTCCGCTGTTAGGAGGGGGGGGAAATAAAAGATATGATGTTTAGAGACAGGAGGGGCAACACATAGCTCAGCCTTGAGTCATCCTTTCGTAGGATGTCCTAGCCCTGGCTTTTGAAATGTCGTTGCTTGTAGTGAGTGAAGACACACAGATAAAGCGAGCAGGGATCACGTCCCCTTAGCCCTGAGTGTGGGTCAGCAGGGAGGAAGGAGGTATCAGTCATGTATCAACAGAGGATAGACGAGCTAACTTAAAAAAATAAAATAAATCCACATGGTTGGTTGTTAGGAGTCTGTTTCTCAGCAATAAAAAGAAATATCCAGCCCATTTCTTCTTGCTGTAATTTTGTTTCCAGCAAAATCTGAAAACCTCAGTTTTGATTATTGCTATTGGGAAACACATGTGTTGTGTTTTATTTGATCCAAGATTGGCTGGAGCAGTCTGAAGCTGACCACATTAAACTTCTGAGTGGCTTAACCAGAGAAGTTGCAATCTTGGCTTTTCCCACAATGGCTATACTAGCAAATGCCACTTGCACATTTTTGTCACATATCAATAGAAATTTACAGCTGAAGAAAGGTTTAAAAAAAAAATCAATAGTTTTTCATGACTGCCTGAAGCTTTATGATTTGGCTCACTGGCTTGGTTAGAACTGTTTGCTGAAGCTATTCTGGTGGTAGCAAGAAGGTATAAAATACCTTTTTTGCAGCCAATATCTACACTGAATTGTTCTTCTAAGTCTACATAATTTAAAATGACTTTGGAAGCCTGTACAATCATTCAATAGATGTTTCTGCATTATTTTCTCCATGTTTGCATTTGCTATTTTTCACTTATTTGCTCTTTAAAGGAAAGCAAGTTATTACCAATAATGATAGCCCTCAAAGGATAGCCCAAGGGGGACAGAAGAACAGTGGTTACGCATAGTACTTTTTATGTCCACATGTTTTACCATATTCTCTTTGGAAAATACATTTGGAGGTGCTTTAGGGAGTGAGGGGACAGTACATGGATTGCAAGGTATACAAGAAAGAAGGAGGGCAAGTAGAGAGCAAGGCTTAATTTCGTAATCTTGATGCCACTGATTCATAGGAAAACTCTTTAGGACCGGGCTGCGTGGAAGGTGTTACAACAATGTAGTGTGGTGATATTTTAATCATTAATGTGTTTTCAAAGATCCCTGAAGTCACCGTCATGCTCTGCTGCCCCGACCCATCGTGTTACAGTTCCTTTTTATATGGCTTTTTCTCCAAGAACACGGGAGATGTGGAGTGGGGTCACTGTTTTGTCAGGCTGTGCCACGGAGAGGGGACCTAAGGAAACTTGAAAACTTCAGCTCGGCTAGGAAATCGTCAGCGGGGGGGAAGCAGGAGGCTGTATAGAAACAGCATTTAAGATCTACTTCTGCTTTTGGAATGGTTGTGGAGGCTGGTGGTGGGAATCCCCGAGTGGGAATGTCTGGACTCGCTGGAGTGGAAAGTACTCCGGCCTGCAAGGACACGGTGTGGGATAAGAGTACGGTGTTTCCTAAAGCACGTCTAAAAGCTGACCAGTGCGGGGGGGTCTGTTTGTTTTAATGGCTTTTTTACGTTGTAAGCGTGATTTAACAGGTTTTCAGTAGTAATTGGAATCTAGCTCATATTGTAGATTTAAAATTAGCAGATTATAAATGGCCAGAAAAAAAAATTCAGAGATTACAAATTAAAGGCCACTCCTACTGTGCTGCTCCCCACACTTTTTATTTGTTTCTGTATCGAACAAACCTTAAGTCCATTGCCCAACAGGGATAGTAATGACAAAGAAGTTAGATGCTGGATATGGAAGGTTTACCTCAATGTATTAGGTTTTGAGTACATTCCTTTATTAGAAAACTGTGAAAGTATTAAGTGCTTTATAGTTGGTTATGGATTTTTTTCCCCCATTTATTTATTTTTATATGAAGTTCTCAAAGCAACCCTCTGGTGGATCATAGGTCATCTCTGCATGAGTTGCATCATGAGGCTTCACATTGCATTTCATTAATTTTTAGAACGAAACAATTGTTCACAAGGAAAACACATCTATTTTTCCCTATTGTTATCCATCCCAATTACTAAGAGTCAAGCCATAACCTTTTCATACTTGATATCAATACTAGTAAGTACATAAAGGTAAATATAGTAAGCAATGAGAGTTTTGTAGTTTGAAACAGTGAATCCATGTACCTTCCCAAATGCAATCATTTTAGCTGTATGTCAGAGGGGGAGTTTTTTGGGGTTTTTTTTTTTAGGACATTAATATTTTGGAAATAATTGTTATGAGGATACATGAGAAGGAACTGAATCCAGCTACCTTCCCTTGGGGTATACGTAGACAGACACCTAGCTGTGACAGCACACATCTCGGCACAAGATTTCCTGTGTATTTACCCAGCTTCTTAGATAGGCTTGGCAGCCTGATTTTTCCCTAATGCCACAGCTGCTCCTCATATATGCATACCTGGGGTTGTCTGTGCTATATATCAGTCTCATTAATGACTGTGGAACATGCACACCCCTAGGTATTTTATTAAGTAGGCACATTGCACAGTATTTTAGTTTACTGCTTCTGACTTGTTACATCTGCAGAGGACGAAGTTAAGGAGCTGTCTGTGCTTCAGTCAAAGGCATGACAATTAGCTGTGTCAACATATCCAAGCTGCTTTAAAATTGTTCCACTCTAACAGCGGGAGAAGGGCACTGAAGGGATCATGCAGCACAGGCTGACTGTCTGAACACTTACCTGTCTGGAAATGCACCCTACTCTTGCACTGGTATCAGCACCTGAACTAGGTAGTTTAAGGATATTGGGGGGTCTGAGGACTGCCCAGATCCCACCAGTACTGCTACCTCTGCAAGAATTGTTTTAGCAGGTTAACAGGAGTAAAAAAACAGGAAACGTTAATTTTAGTTGCTTAAGGCAATTGGGTCTTGCTCTGAACAGATGTACTGGTTTCAAAAGATACCGGTTTTATTTATTTTTCCTTTAAAAAATAAAAATACAATTGAAGAGTTTGAATTGAGCTGTGAATCAATTGTTCTGTAGAGAGAAATGTGTTCACACACGGAAATTAAAGAATAAATTAAGCTGTCTGCCATAGAAGTTGACCCTAATTAAGGTCAATTCTCCTTGATAAGTAATTAATCAGGAATCCTTATTATAGTTTAGTCTCTCTGTTAACAATAAACAGAGCATTATTTTATTTTTATGGTTGGAATAAGCCTCTTAATTGATAGTATTCTGCAGGAGGCAAGCATCCATCAGCACTGAAACTGATACACTGAAGACATTTTAAATTAGAACAGCGTTAGTTAAATTAGCCAAAGAACAAAACTGCAAAGCTCAAGAATGTACATCTTCTGCAAACCTCACCCTTCTGTAATTCGTTGCTTATAAAGAAAAAAAGCATGGCACCTATCTCTGCCTTGAGGTGATTACAAATGTTATTATTTAATATTATCATTCCCATGGAATCCAGTTTACCGTGGTTGTCCTACTCTGCTCATCATCTTAGCACTGAACACCCTTCGCTAAGCAGCAATGGCATATATTCATTATGTTGTTTTGTACTCTTATCCCTCTATATGGAGTGTGTGCAGTAGGATGTTCTGTCTCACCTCGTCATTCATCTATATTGTATGCGTACGTAAAACGCATAGATATACAAGCGTACACACACAGAGGCATCTGCATACGTATATAGATCACGATGTATTTGTATTGGTGAAAGAAGGGAAAAGGGTTTGATTGTCAGTACCTGTCTCTATGTCAGGTTTAGTTTCTGAGTGCGGGATGCAGCACAGAAAATAATTACAGTTATCTAGGAGGCAAAGTAAGTCCTCCTGTAATGTAAGAAGGAGCTCCAACGGATTCCTTGTTTGTGGTATGTTCCGTGTGCTGGAGTTTGTGGAGTTTTTTCACAGCAGGATGGGCGCAGCACTTGCATGGTGCTCTGCCTGAGCAGTCCCCGGGATGTGCAGAGCTGAAAGAGGAAATGGGAGAATGCTTGTGGGGGAGATCTGTCAATCTCAAACGCCCTTTGCAACGGTAAACGAGCCAAGAAATCTGTTAGCACTTGCACAGGCAAAGCAGAAGTGGCGAGAAGATAGCTTCACTTCAGGTGAAAAGATTTGTGCATGATGTCCTCTAATGATACTACTGCTTAATGAGACTATTTGTGGGCAAAGCACAATTTGGAAAAATAAGAGAAGAAAAAGAAATAGTGTTTGCTTTTTATAGCCCTAAAGTTATCACATTTAGTACAGAAGAATGTCTGAAAGGCTGTATGTGTGCACAGCCACACACATATGCGCACACACCTACCTTGCCTGATGCTATACTAAAGCCATTTTGAATCTAATGCTCTTGAATAAATTGCTCAAGAGTGGTTAGTTCACCCATGTGGAAACCTCACCTCCGTGATGCTAGCAAAGTCAGCAAGACATCGGGTTATCTGCTGCAGAGTACAAGGCATTTCAAACATAAGCTATCCAGAAGGCTATTTAAGGTGCAGAGGTTTTTTCCCTCTGCTATGTTTTTGGGAAGTCTTAAGAGTGGGACTTAGTCCAACAGGTCCGTGAATTCCCTTCCCAGTCACTCTCTACTGTTTTGGGTTTTTTCCTTCCTTCCTTTTCAGAGATGCCCATTCTCTTCCCTGCCACCCTGATATATTTGCAAAGGCTTATCTGACGGAATAGCAGCAAAGCTATTCACAGCGTGCAAGTAATCAAAGATTTACATGTCGCAAGTCAGAGATAGTCCAGCCAGCTAGGCTGCATTTTGGAGTGGCTGAGCTATGGGGATGGGATGTATTTGTAGGGCAGCTATTTATAGCGGGGGTCTTCTGGTGTGTGAAATCCTGTGCCTTCCTTTTTTTTTTTTTTTTTTTCCTTTTCAAATAGTCTCTCACTAACATTAAAGCTGTAGCAGTATGAAAATGAAAACAGTTACACGTCTGGTTTCTACTAAGTTTTTCTAGGAAAACCTTGATCTTAGTAAAGCCAGAATTTTAATAAAAATAGTGAAAGCACATCATTTGCATCAGCTGTCTGTCAAATATTTTACCATCACATCTCTTCCACGCTGTAATATGTGAGAAGAGTGGTAAGAAGCAGAAGCTCTGAAAAAGTGACAAGTAACTCTAATGAGAGATGCCCTGGTTTTACCATGTCACTATTTCTAAAGTGGCCTTGACTTCACTGGAGTTACTTCTGACTTTTAACTTTGAGAGGTAAATATCTCCCAGGTATATAAAAAACACAAAGAGAAGAAAGTAAATGCACGAAGGGCAGAAATCAGGAGTACGCTATCAGTGAGGTTAGAATAATGCCCTAAAAAGTTGATTGCTGGTTGCCTAACGGACCCCATTTGCAAAGTGGTAATTTCTAACAGTAGAAAAAGTCTACTATCAAGTACATAAGAAGTGAAGAATTTGTAACGAAAAGGATGACATTGTTCCGTTCCCTTGTGCAGTTTGAAGATAATGATGCCTTTTGCAATTTTGGTTCTTAGCGGCTGTTGGGCTACATGTTCTATAGCAAGTATTTGTGTATACTGTTAGGGATTTTTTTAAAATACTATTGGGTTCATGAACACAAATAATATATTTGGACATTATTCAAGCCTGATGCTGCTCATTGCAGTGAAGACAACAACATTCATGATTGTTCCCTGCTTCGGAGACGCATTCGGAGCCTGACAGTATTGAACTCTGTTATATGCAAAGCTCCCTTGCTGTGGGTTAACTTCTGTTTCGATTTTGTCCGATTTGATTGGGGTTAGCCTTTTCAAGTATCTGGCAGGTTTCTTCTAAATACAACTAAGTTTATTTGCAAGCTTCTCCCATTTTGAAGAGCACATTGTTGAAGGTGCTCGTGCTATTTTGCAATGCTTCCTTCAGAGATTTCTTCCTTGTAGAAGCTGTTCACAAGCACTAATGCTTTCCTGTGCGCAGCCCTTTCATTACTTTGTGGCACTTCTCTTCCACAGGGTGGGTTTTTTTGTTTTGGTTTGGTTTTTAACATGCCAAAACAATGTCATTCAAACCTTGGGGGCTGTTAGCAGCAGTAGCAGAGGAGAACGTAGAGGTAGCTATCACATTTTGCTTTCTCCTTCCAGCTACCCGTTGGATTTCACAGTCCAGTCAGCTAACACTGTTTGATCACTTCATGTGCTACATGTATTCACTGTAAGAATTTTTACATGCTCTGCAGCGTTAAGTGATCAAAAGAAGTGAGATCCTCTGTTGTAGCATTGATAATAGGCTACTCCGCACTGCGTATCTCAGCACAGCACGCAGGGAAATTGTCAAATTGGGTTTGATGCTGAAACATCTTCAAGATGAAGAAAGGTAAGATAAAGGAAACTACTACCATTGAGAAAAATATACATGGTATTAAAGCTTGCCATAGAATGACTCTACACCTGATGATAAGAGAAAGCAAGCTGGCGACAGAAATGATAGGACTGCTCAGAAAATGGGACAACAACCAGAACTTGCTTTTGTGCAGGGAGCCCAAGCCCAAGCCGTGGCATGTTGTAGTAACAGCATAGCTATGTTTCCTTGTGCGAGGTCTTTTCACTTCAGTTGTACATTTGTCTCATAGACCAGTACTCTATTTTTTTGTTTGTTTGTTTGGGGTTTTGTTGTTTACTTCTGCTTAACTACTTTACGGATATGAATTGTTTCAGATAGACAAGTTTCTCAAGTGAGAATATCGTGTTTTCTTCATTTTACAGATAGGAGGCAAAAATATTCATCTAGGTCCACTATTCAGGTGCCTGGCTTTTAAATCACTTTGTGGGCTGGTTTTTTTTTGTTTTTTTCTTTCAGTTTGCTTTCATGTAAATCCATGTCAATAATGAGTACTTAGCAGCCAAGATGAATTAGGAACAGGTTGTTTCCAATTGGAGACTCCAAAGGAAGAGAAGAAGGGTTAGGAGACAATTCTGGAAATACATTTGTATACAGGCAATCAGAACGATAAAGGAATGCAGCCTGCATTTAAACAGTGTTTAAAAAGCACTTTGTCCCAGTGTTTGTGGTAGGCATCTGGAAATACTCAAGATTGTCGTTACTATTAAAGGAAAGCTTATCAAAGGAGTGAATGGCAGGTAGGTGTTCAGTTTTTATTAAAGTTCAACAGGAGTTGCGTGTCTAATACCATTTTTTTGTTTTTAATAATTCCCTATAGGTTTTTAATATGAAAAGACCTTTGACCCACATTCTCAAAAACTTATTACTTGCGTTTTCATGAGCATGCGTGTTGATCGTATGGCCATTAATCATTTAGCATGAAAGCCTGCTTGAGAATTTGCTGATTCTTCACTTCTGGTCCCGGTTATACCTCCTACTGACTCTGACTTTGGATTTGTTTCAGACACGCAAATTATCAGAGGAGTTCTGTGAAGCCTTTCTAAGCACAGAAATCAATACCCTTAAACCAGCACAATTTCCAGTGTGGATTAGATTGTACCGATATCAAGGTGCTACTCGTTTGGGTTTTTTCTAGGAGTAATTTTACACCTTTGAACAACTCTATCCAGTCCCAGGAACACTATTTTAATCATCGCTGTATAAAAACACTATAAAAAAAGTGGAAAGCAAGCCTAATTTTCAAATCTCACTGTGCTCATCTGGAAACACGTGTTGATGTATGTGTGGGGAGGGAGAGCGTTTGCTGGTTTTGAGTAGCTGGAGCTCCCCATGAGTTTGCCATTCCTCAGGCTGGGCATACTATCTTTCGGGTACACAAGCTCCAAGGTGTCTGCCTATATGGAAAATAAGTGTGTAAGAGCAAAGCCAAGGCATGTGAGTTACCTTGGCCAGTAGTTAAAACTCTTTCTTTTCCTTCAAATTAGGCTCTGTTTGGTATTAACAGCTTCTGTAGTCTCTTCGACCCATCCACACCATCTCACCACAACTGGGAATCCTTGGTGAGACACTAGCAAGGTCAAGACATTTCTGTGCGACACGCTGTTTTGACAGAAGTACCACGTTAAGGGCTGACTACTTAATTTGTTCTTTACTGCATATTTTCTCAGAAAAATTTAATTTTGTGTACTGCAGTAATGATGCTGAGTGGATAATGAGATGCAGTATGCTGCTGCTGTGGGCTCTATACCATATGTCTTCCATAACTATTGCATTTTTGGGGGCTCGTTGTTAAGGTAATGGTATGGTCTCAGTAATTCATCATCAGAGCAACTTGAAATACAGCTATGATATATAGCAGTGAGAATTACAATGTTTAAAACTAAACGGGAAAATTGCAGCCTGAGAGCTGAAGTGTCAGAATTGTAGATTTATAAATATTTCTAAATTTTCTGCTTGCTGAGCTTTATGTATAAATCGAATTGCTGTAACAACACTTAAAGCAGACTGTGAGGACAATTATTTTAAAGCAGAAAGTGATACAAGTCATTATTTCATAGTAGTAAAGAGTAGGTGCTTCCTGCCCTGAAACGCTGGGGCAGTGAACGCTTCTGTGGTACCTTCTTTCCAGGCTTTTTGTTCTGTGGTTGCATATATGGCATTTTGTGACATTAAAAAAAATTGGTTTAAGTCATGTGTCACTTCTTCCGCATAGTGAGCCGCTTAGCTTTTTCTTTCAGGTACGCCTCAGTTGTAAATTAGTGTGATGCTGGGCCCATATTTCACTTACCTCTTTTAAGGGTCATTGGTTTAAGGCTAGAAGCTGCTTAATTTTTATCGAACAACATTTAAGAGTGCAGTAGCTCTGGTAGCATCTGTATGTATTTGCATACATAATATTGTTACAGTGACAGTGCTATTTCTTATACGTGAACCAGGGGCATCTGGTGAACAATGAATTTTTATTATTGCTGTATTGGTTTAGAAAATCTAGATAACTTAATGGCATGCAACTGGGGTCATTTAAAGGTTTATGAAATGATCTTACAGAACTTCTGAGTAAAACGTGAGAGCAAAATATGTTGCAAATTCACTCTCCACCTCTCTTTAAGAAAATCCATGAAACAACTGATTGAGGATCCAAAATTAGGGGAGGAAAAAGAGGTTTGTTGCTGTACCTTTATGACTATAAATCTGTTTTTCAAGTGCCTTGTACTGTCTCTGGAAGGAGCTTGGTGTAGATGAGAAAGGCGTGCATGGGTTTGCACTTAAGCGAGCATGCACCAGTGCTGCAGGAAATATTGGTAACATTTCTGGCTCTGCAGACAACGTTTTTCCCCTCTGAATAGTAAGAATAGTGGCTTAGCGTAGTGTTAGGCAGCATTTAGTTGCCAGGATTGCATTTCAAATCGGTGTGTGCAAATGGGTACCAGAGACCTGACCGCGCTTCTCGCAGGAATCTCACGGGTCACGTTTGGAGTCCAGCTACCACTCAAGCCAACTCATGATACCCTTCAAGTCACGAAAAAACTTCCTGAGTGCAAGCATGCTGTGTTACTGGAGGCTCAGAAAGTCTAGTCAGCTGTAGATCAAGTCTTATAGAGCGTTTTGGAAGTAAGTATTGTCAGTTCATCCCTCCGGTCCCGCTGCCTTGGGGACCAGGAGGCTGAGACTCAAGTAGAGGAGAACAAATCTTTCTGGAAACAGGTCCAGTGAGGGAGAAGCAGTCAGAGTTGCTGGGAGACTGGATTGAGAGGAAGCCCACTTTGCTGCATGTTGCTCCCATTTGATACGAGGGTAATGAAATCAGTGTCGCTTGCTCAGAGTATCACACCTTTAGCTGAAAAAAAATCAAGCATTTAGTTTAAAATCATGGGATTTAACATGATTTTCAGTTCTTTCTAGTAGCCTGCAAGGCTTCGGGTTTTAAGCTTTTCTGTACAATTATCAGAACTAGGAGCTTGGTTTGAAATGGAAAGTGGGATTTTCTCATAAACTATGGTCTACAGAGCTGTGGATTTAAGAAATAAGCAAATATCAGGAAAGTTGCAAATAAATGGTGAGAATTGGCAAGAAGGAACACTGGGAATAGCACAGTATCCTTATTAAGCAACCAGGAAAAGGAGAAGTTTGGTTTGTTGTGGTTAGTTTGGGTTTTTTTGTTGGGTTTTGTTTGGTTGGTTGGTTTGGGGTTTTTGTTGGTTTTTTTTCCTTTTTTCCCTTCTCCACAGTAGCTACGTATTTCCAGCTTTTGCGAAAAGAAAGAGAAACCAAACAGTTTCACGCTTGTCAGATGCCAGTCTATCAAAGACTGAATACAAGGTGGATGCACCCTATCAGACATCAGCAAAAATCTTTGCTTCCTTGCTTGAAGTGCCTACCTATGACGGGTAACTTTGACCACTAGCACTCCGATAGAGTTTTCACGCCCCTCCTACATTTTCTACAGTATGTCAAACACTGATATACTGAAAGCTATAATCCATCCCTGAATACAGTTACCTTTCTGAATTCATGAAGGGACACAAAACCTGACTGTAAGTACTAAAGCTGAGGGTTGACAGAAGAATGCCTGTTCCTATGGTGTATTATCCTGCAGTTGACTAAAAAGTAAAAGATTTGATTACTGTTGGTAAATATTAGGTTGAATATTTTATTGCTTTTTCTAGAGAAAAGCGGTAACATAAAATTATAAAAAACCATCCAGACAGTGAAGATTTTTCCACTGGAATATAAAGATGTATTCATTCAAAGAACTCTTCCCAGATGTTTTATATTTTCTGTGCCTTTCCCAGGAAAGGTTTCCTGTGGAAGATACTAGATGGTAATAAGAAATATTGATGCATTATTAGACTAAAATATACGTAGTTACTCAATTAATCTTGGAGTTTAAATATATCTTCTGTCCATTATATATCCCTCCTCTCACTTCCTGAAGCACACAGTACTATTTTCAGATATGCGTTTCCTTACAAGCTTCAGAAAACCAGAGATTAATTATTTTGCATAAATTTCTGTAATATAGAATATTAGCTTCTGATTACATTTGAGTGAAAATGATCTCACTCTTCTTAATAAAACTCAAGAAACGTATTCTTCAATAAAATCTAAGTAAACCATCAGTTAGTTCTAAGACTTTGTTATCACATTCACCAGAAAGTTGTGCCTCAGGGACCAACACTATAAGATGCAAGCTGGCATGCTTGAGTGTTTTTTCTCTGTTTGTTCACCTGTGGGAGTCACAATATTATTACTTTTCTTTGGAAGTGGTTAAAGGTTGTAAGCATTATGAGCTTACGTTGTCTGTGGTCTCTTCCAAAACTCCTGTTGTGCCAAATTTGCACACGCTCCTGTTTGATTCCAGAATTATTACTACAGAGAGCAGTAAAACCTTGCTGATGCTATAGGAAATATCATTATTCTGGAGATTATATATATATATATATATATATAATACAGGCATAGGTTTTATTGCATTTGGAGTTGGCAGATCAGTAGCACTGAACTAGGGTCCAACAGGGAACAAATTGCACTCTCAGCCGCTGGCTTGATTTGCATTTCACGTTTCTTGCTCGGTTCTCGGGTTCATCAGCATTCCCGGTGCTTCATCAGAAGCAGAAAAGGCCTATTAAAGCCAAGGTAGAAGTATTTAGAGTACACAATTCATAAAACATGCTTGAAAATATTCCACTGGAGTTGCTAGATTACAACAGTAGCTGCCAGTGCTTTTGAAGACAAAATGTTTTGAAATGATTGGTACATACACGTGCATGCACACACACCTATACTGTCTGAGCAATCAAAACTCCTGGCATTTCAGAGCACATTAGGAATGTAGGATTGGAGCTAAACATGTATATCTTAGGCTTTTACCCAACTGCTTTGAAGCCATTAACATATTTATCCTTACCCTGTGAGCTTGGAGTCCTACAAGTGGCTGGACAGCAAAGGTTAAACTGTAGGCAAAGCCGACATTGCACGTCGCAGTAATGCACTTTAGGTAACGCCTAATGAGCTTACTGTCTGTGTGGGTACTGTGGAGAGAAAGTCACCCTGGACTCAGAAACAGGAGAGCTACATGGCCAAAGCACCTCCAAACCAGAAGTTT
The DNA here is from genome assembly GCF_000737465.1 of Haliaeetus leucocephalus. Classification (NCBI taxonomy): domain Eukaryota; kingdom Metazoa; phylum Chordata; class Aves; order Accipitriformes; family Accipitridae; genus Haliaeetus; species Haliaeetus leucocephalus. The sequence continues at coordinate 4,476,942 of NW_010973013.1, read as the reverse complement.
AGCTTTTCTGAAGAGCTGCTGGTTGTTGCTCAGAGCGGTGGTGGTGATGGGATGGTTGCAGCAGTATTCACAGCACCTTCTGATTTGAAGTTCCAAATAATGTCCGGAGACAGAGAACAACGTTTAATGCTACTTCTTGAAATGCTTCACTCTTCTCCTGAAGGTGTGTCCGCTCTTCTGGTCTCTCTTGGAAACAATATTGGAGACTCTCCCATCTCCTACGTGTCTCCACTCTGTTATGGTGGCCTTCCCAGTTCAGACTGGATAAAGGCACATTCATTGCTACATTCTCTCACAACTGGGTGAGATTGAGAAAAGTAAAACACAGGCTAAGAACCGTAAACAGCACGGTGGACTTCTACACGCCCTGTGTACAGAGCTGATTTTTACCAGGGAAACTCTGAAATGATCATCTTTGCTAGTGGGCAAACATAACCTCCCAGAAATATGAGCTTGAAATGCCGCGCTGTTTCAGGTCACAGGCAAAGATAACATCATTCAACAGTAATGTTGACTTATCGTGGTACTTAGTAACTCACAGACATTTCTATAGTGCCCATCATCATGATGCTGAAGAGGGAACCTCTCATTCAGCATTTGTCTGAGGCTGGTTTTGGTAGGAAGAATGACTTTAAGATTATTATGAATAAACAAGTGATAAAGGAAAATTTCCACTACTGCATTATGCAACTGAGGCTGGCAAAGTGGAAATAGTAGTTTAGCATGCTTCAGTTTTATCAGTCTCTTCCCTTTCCGCGCTACTGTGTTGCTCCAAAAAGAAGGAAAAATAAAAGTTATCTCAACAGGCTACTGTACGTCAGCTGGTCCACAGTAACTGTATGTGCACACGGTCTTACCCAATGACAAATGAAAAATAACGTGACTTACATTATCTTGCAGTGAAGGAGCAGTACAGTGAGTCCAACTACTGCATGATTGTGCAAGGGCTTAAAAAAACCGCTATCTACAAACAGAGGTGCTTATTGCAACTCAGCTGATACGTGGTGACTTACTGCTTTGTGGTAATGTCATCATCTGTCTGGGCCTGTGTACTGTCAGGTCTTTGCATCATATTTCATTTTGCAGTTCTAAATTGCTGTGCGCAATGGAGTGGTAGTCCATATCGTGTTTAGCGTGAGGTTCAGAAGTCAAACTTAAATATGGATATAATAATAAGGAAGACTTAAACTCGAAACCCAGATTTGCTTCCTTGTTTTATAGGAGGTTATATAAATGCCCACAGGTGCTGAAGAAGTGTGAAATAATGAAACGTATCCTTTAAATATGGAGTTTTTTATGTTCTCAGGTACACAAATGCATTAGAAATACAGCCAAAAAAATTACTATAGTATGTTATCAACTACTAGGGTGCTATTTTTTGCTATTGCAGCTGCGTGCTTGGCGTCTGTGCACAGTACTTCTGTACAAATGTCGGGAAGTCAGGGAAACTTGCTTTTTTTTCCCACTTAAAAGTATATTTGTATCAAGTAAGGCTAAAGGTCTGCCTTCAAGTCTGTAAAGCATTCACTTCACTTGCCAATACCTGGCCATTTACAAATGGTTACTTGGTAACCATTGCAACACCACATTCTCTTAGTTTTGGAAAACCTGCTGATATATTTGCCTTTTATGCCACTTCATTTTGCCTGCACCTGTCCTATTCGCTCAAAAGTGCTTTTTTACCTTGTCATTTTTTGATCTAAAATAATATATGTATATACATATATATAGCAAATGGCAAAGCAGGTATGTAAATGTAGGTTATGGATAGTAAAATTATGAATCACCATAAAATTAGTCAGCTTTTTTTAATCCTCAAAGACTTTGATTTCTTTAAAGTAGTGTGAAAAGGTGCATATGCCATTATCATTAGATGCTGTTTTTCTGCATTTCGTAAATTAGTAAAAGAGGAGATTGCTTTAGGACCAGGACAATATTATATTTCTTTGTATACATTTCTGTATAAAGAAAGTAAGCATATGAATGAAACAGGTGAAGCAAATAAACTATTGCATCCATGGAAGAAAATGGGTGAAATCTATTCTGAGTCATAGTTGAACCAGTTGAAATAAAACGGAGCTACAGTTACTCTCCCGGGACAAGTGAGAGATTGCTCCGCAGCTCACACGAGAGGCCAAAGCGGGTGAGCATGTGCTGGGTGAGGTGAATCCCTTACTGACACCCTGTCGGCATGGAAAAGTAGGACCAGCCAATAGAGAAACGTTAAAACAATCCGCAAGGAAAAAAAGAAGAATATTTAGAACGTTATTTAAGGAACTGAGCAAATAAAAAAAAATACTTTTCAGAGTCATTCTGCAAATCTCAGCAGGAAATGGTCCTTTTAGGGTTTTAAAAAAGATCTTAGCGGAAGAGGTCATAGCGCAGTGCCAAAACGTTGAGGGACTTGCTCCAAAGGTGTTCAGCAGCTGCTCAACCGTGTAACTGGAATATGCAAGCACTACTGGAAAATGAAGTCAAGTATTTAAAAAGAGAATAAAATAAAGTGGAAGAACTCCTGAGTTCTTCACTTGGGAGACTTCCAGAGACAAGGAGCTGCAGGATACGCTTACTACAGGGAGTGCTGCCAGGGTAGTAAAAGAAGGAGGGAGCAGACACAAAAGCTATGCAGGAGAGGTTAAGCTGGTTCTGGAAAGATTGACGTGAATGTCAAAGAGGTACAAAGTGAAATGTTTCATTGTGTTTCATCTGGTAGTGTAAAAACTTTAGGAAGTTTTTTAACTTTTAAGAAGGATGTACCAGTACTAATTACATGAAATTTTACATAGAATTGCCACTTATTATGCACAAGCCCCTAATCTCATACTCTGCTGTGCTTTTTTTTTTTTCTTCTCAATTTAATAAATATCCTTATTCAGGAATAGAATTGATTTTATGGCAGAAAAAAAATCATTAAGTTCTTAAGTTAAACTTTTAATAGACATTAAAGGACTTTGTTAAAACATAAATGTCCCATTAGAGTGAACATCTTAATAATTAAAAGACAATAAAAATGAAAACGTGCCAATATCGCAATCATCTGGAAAATCTGCAGCCTTGGTACTGAGTATGAATGTGCATGGGAAGTCCCCAGAGCCCTGGGCGCACTCGGGCACAGGAGTTTACAGGCAAATCCCAGCAAAAAAATCAGAGCCTTGGTCCTTAGGGGGGAAAAAGGTGCTGTCCCTGTGTCACAAATGCCTTTTGCTCCTCTCTGGCTCTGATCAGAAAAGTCCTTGTTAGTCAGTTGGTCTGTTCTTGTCTTAATGGTTCAGAGCTACTACAGTGTGATGCAAAAAACCCACTCCATTAGAAAAGAAAAAGTTTCCTCCTTTGTTATCATTTGTGAACACTCTGAGCGTGAACGAGGTTTGGGGGAAGGAGATGCAGGGCTGGACCTTGGCTTTCATAGCCAGAAAATCCTCAAACCTCTTCCAAGTGACACTGCAAGGCTTTCCGTTGTGAAAGCCTAAAAGGAAAAATGGTGTTTAATCCTCATGGAGGCGAGGGAGGGGACAAAGAAAGAAAACTTGAGCTTTCCTCCTCCTCCCTCCCTCCTCATCTTGGTCTGAATCTCTTGGAAAAGGAGAGAACTCAATTTGGTGAAATAACTCATTTGGAATATCAATTATCCATCAAAGAGACGTCCTGGACTTACTGAGCTGTCGGGGGGCTTGTCACTGCCACATGCAAGCCTTCAGAAGTTACATCTGAGGAGGGAAGATGTTGTTAGAAATCTTTCCCTGTATGACACACTGTCTCCATTTCTTGCTAAAACAACTCTTAATTAGTTCTTCTTTTTCTTCTTCCTCTTTTTTTTTTTTGCTTTTTTTTGTTTTTGACATGCAGCACCAGGGAAAAATTGGAGTTAAATTTAATGTTGGAACTGATGACATCTCTATTGAAGAGATCAACGCAATCATTAATGATGGAAAATACCACGTAGTACGTTTCACAAGAAGTGGTGGCAATGCCACATTACAGGTGGACAACTGGCCAGTTATCGAACGTTACCCAGCAGGTAAGGGCTTACACTAACGCTTGTGAGTAAGAGGGTGGGGGATGCGTGGAGTTTGGCTCATTTTGCTTCTCTTCTGATACAACGTCAGCTCCTTCGCAGGGTTTTAGTAGCTAATTAAGTAGTTAAAGAGTCCTGAGCAGTATGCAGTTTATGATGATGGTATTTCCTAAGTGAGTTTAAAAGCGCAAATTCAAGTTATTACTGGAAGTGGAAAAATACAGTTGTCAAGGCATGAAATAGTGGTTTTGTTTCTTGTTTTCATTTGGGTTTATTGGATTCTTGTTTTAGGGGGAAAAAAAAGGCTTTGACAAAAGCTACACAGTAAAGTGACTTCCAAATTGATCTCCAAGTGATGGGGTAAAACGTTTACTGAGGAAAAGGTTGTCTGTGTTCTTTTAATTACAAGTTGTTATTAAAGCAGTCTGAAGCTTATGAATTTAGCAGAAGTGATCCAGCAGGCATAAACCAAAAGGTGTATCAGTTATCAATTCTACAACCAACCAACCAACCAAAGTAAGGTGCCTTAACTTAAAACACAAACTACAGGATATTACTTACGCAAGTGATGCTGGTTACTTGAACAGGACTGCTCATGTGAGTACAGAGTTGCCTTGATCGGGCCCGTATTTAATTTTAAGCAAATGCCATGCACTGAAGATTACTGTGTTACTAATTTTATTCATTTTTAAAGGCAACAGGTTTTTCAGATATGCAAACCCTTTCTTATTGAATAGGACTACTGAGCCATTAATGGTAACTTAAAAATCTGCATGTTATCTGTTAACAGTTGGCGTGTGTGTTTATATTATTAAACAAAAGGCAGCAAATCCAGAGATGTAAGTGAAAGGTATTCTGGTTTGCATATTTGCTATTACATAAATGACAGTTCTGATTTCTCTGTTTAAAAGTAGAAAATTCTTCATTTTGGGGGTGGAGTGGGACAGGAGGGTATGTTTCACTAATAAGGAATGCATAAGCCATTCCCTGCACTAATTATTAGTATTTAGATGTTGGTTTGGGTTTTTTTGGTGTTTGAGTTGTAGTCCAGCTGTTCGCCTGACTTTTTAAAAAATAAAAATAATTTTTTAAAAATCCACAGGTGAAACATAATCCTTCAGATCTTTACTTGGAAATAATTTAGAATTTAAAATAAAAATGAAAGTGTGCATCACAAATGAAATTATGTACAGCAGGAGCTGTTAAAAAACCCACCTGTGTGCTAATGCGTTATGAATGAGCGACAGTTCTGGCAGTTAGAAACAATTAATGGCTTTAAGTTAGATGCATCTCTGAGAGGTGATAAACTCTTGAGGGAAAGGGGGATACTGAATGAATTATGTCCTGTGATCTTTCAGATATTCATGTTTCCCATGTGTCCCCCTCGTTTTCTAACTTTTGCAATGTTTGGTAAATGGTCCCTGAAATAAGATGGTGGAAACTGGGGAGGAGTGTGTCTTAGTTTGTGTTCAAGACCTATGTAGCAGAAAGGAAAAACAGGTTTGGGGTGGTTTTTTTGTTTTTATACCTAAATGATGAGCATAAAAAAAATTTTCTTTTTCCCCGTTCTGTTTCTTCATGAAAATATAAAGTGGCTACAACAAGGACAAACTGCATTTTGAGTTCTGAAGATAGCGGCACACAGAATTCGTGTATTTATACTGAACATAGATCAATTTAGAAAATAGAGTGATTGCCTTGGGATGGGATTAGTGGGGTGGAAGGAGATTGCATGTTTTCTTTGAAAAAGGAAAACAAGGAATCTGAGCTTCTTGAGCTTCCTTTAGCAATCTGTGCACAAGCTGCATTTCAAGGCATTTTCAGTTGCTTCATCAGCCGGGGTACAGAATCTGTCGGCTTGCTTTATTGCTGGATCTTCCAAGACTGCAGTTGGCCTTTAATTTTCTCTGCCTTTCCCATAGTAATATTTTATGGCTCCTGAATACCATAGCATCGCTTCTGAAATCCATCCTCCTCCTTTTCACCTTCTGTCCCTTCTGCCCTCCTCCCAGCGTGAGAGCACCTAGCCATACCTTTCTTTTATGTTTCCGTGCTGCTCCACCAGGTTTGGCACTCCTCACAGAAACCCTTTATAAACACTAGTTTCTTCACAGATTGGTATCGATGTACCTTTTAGAAAAGACGCAGGCTTGTCCTGAAGACTCTGCTGCCTTTGAGCAAGGTTGATACTTCTCTGAAGATGTTAATGGCACCATATTAAAAGCCACCGCTGTCACGCCAGTTCTAAAAGTCGTATTTCTAAAAGGGATGTCTTCAAGGTACCAGACAGCGCAGTTTGGCAAATGCTGCTGCATCCAGTTGAGATGTGGTACTGCTGTTGCTGGTTTAGGGACAGACAGTCGTACCTGGCAGTATTGGCTAGCCAGCTAACTTGCTCTCTGCTCACATTTTGGATGGAGGACATGTTGCAGTTGTACAATATGGACTGAATTCAATCTTGTTTGCATGAAGGAGGGCTCGTTAGCTTTCATTTCAGTGCTAGAAAAAAATCTTTTTTTGCTTTGTGACTGTTTTTTGAATGATTTCTTTCTGCATAATTTCTTAATGTGCCTGCACCACTGTACCTAAGCATAGACTTATCTCTCCTATTTCTGGGGTTTTAAAAGTTAAGAATAGAAGCAAGATTAGCAGCTTAATTAGTAAGTTGGTATTCTGAAATACACTGGATTTCCTTTTTTCAAAAATAAAATAATATTAAAAAAAAACCCAGTTGGTTTCCTAAAGCGTACCAACTGATCAGTCCTCTGTTCTTTCTGAGGAAAGATTATACTCTGAATTACACTTCTGGTTGGAGTGTCTGACTACAAGACATTGCTTGTTTGTGATCAGCGTCTTAAAACATTGGGTGAAGATTTTCTGAGAGGAGTTTCTGATCAGAGGCTTAGGATTTTCCAGTTTCGTTGCCTGCGTAGCCTTCATACAGCCGCCTCGAACTGCTGCAGAGAATGGCACCCGAGGCCCGACAACAGTCGGCGTTGCATCACTTGCTGGGAGGATGCTGTGGGCACCCCTCTTGATGCTCGAAGCAAGCATCTTTTGAAAAAGAGCTGTGGCCCTGATTGTCACAAGTCTGTGTGGGATTTGTAGGGAGCCTGAACTCAGTCCTGGGTCTCGGGAGCTGCCCAGAGTTCAGTGGTCTCACAAAGGGTTTTCTAGCTGGTGTAGCACACGTGATTCTCTAATATTGCTTTATGAGCAGTCAGAGGTAGACACCTTGCAAAAATTATTGTATGGCAACGCTCCATAGGGCTTCCACGGTTGCTTCATGTGTTTTATCCTAGAGCTGCATAAACTGCAGAAATGACCCTGGAAGCTGATGAGGATCTAGCATGTTTCTCTTGTACATCATTCTCCATCCCACTAGACTTGAGTGTTACGTTTTCTCGGGAATCTTGTCTGGGCAAATGCCCCTTCAGTTTGTATCTGAGTATCCATGAAACGAGAGAGCTGTAAAAGGAAAAAGGTGGGGGTGGCCAGTGGTAGAGGATGATTAACCTTGTAAAGGTGGTTGGCTGGTTTTGGAGTATAGTGGGGAAAAATGTGCTTTAGTCCTAGACAAATGTGAAGAACTTCAGTGTTCTGAAATGGCTGGATGATTTTCAGAAACAGAGGTTTAGATTTACCTACGTATGTTCTTCCAGACTCCCATCAAAGTCACTTTCTCGTTGTGTCAGTGGCTGATAGGTAGCCCTATGAATGAGAATGGCATGTTGTGGGTTTTTGATAGCTAAGATGCCCAGGTCTGTACTGGATTTGTATATTCCATCTTTCTTAACTAAACTCAATGTTCTGTCTCTTCACCTAATGATTATCATCCCTCTGCATCTTTCCAAAGAACTTTAATATTTCACCTTGGTGATTGAGGTAGTGATTTCCCGTTAACTTATCTGGATGCAGCCTAATTTCCGATCATATTAAACAGGAATGAGAAAACTGCTGACTGTGCAGTCAAGAGTTCCTAATCAATAGACTAACCCCATTTTCCATGCAGATCCTTTCTACTCCTTACAGCTTATCTTGTCTGCTTCGCAACTTAGTTTTAATTCCCTTCCCTGACTGGCTCTCTGCTATTGTGGAGATCAGACTGCACCACAGTAGCAACTCCAGATACTTCTGTGAACAGGCTGTTCTTGAGCCTTCAGTTAGGTAATAATTATACACTGAAATATAGATTTGCTAAGAATGCATTTATGGTAGGAAACGGAAGGACTTGTTAATTTGGGTCAAACTGATCTAACAATTAAGGCCAAAGGAAAAACAAAATAATAGGAAATTGGTTTTAGTAATGGCAAAATATTAATTTCAGTATTTTCTAAATAAAATGTTCTGACTTTTCATTTCAAGATTGCCCAGTGTTTATAGGGGATTTAGGTAATCTGAGAACAAAGCATTTCATCTGATTTGAAACAACCTTTTCTTCCTTACCTGAAAGAAAATCTGTTTCAAATCAAATCAAATGGGGGAAAAAAAAAAAATCTTTCTCACAGCAGTGCTCATAACCATACCTACTTAACAAGAAAATCAATTTTCTCAATTTTCTAATTTTTCTTCCTTAGTCAGTAGTGAAGGCTGTCCATTTTACCAGCCTGGGAAAGTATATCAGAACAAGCTAGGTGACTTTCTAAAGCCACAATAATCACCATTTACTGTGAAGGATTTTCAGAATCGCTTTTCTGTGAATAACTCTACACTTTATGCAGTCAAAGGGAGTTTGCCCAATGCCAATTCTTTTAAAAAACACAGTGCAACCAATCATTTTACCAGCAGGAATGTACTCTTCAGGACTTCCATCATAAATCAGACTGATGCAGAATTTTCCGGATATAAGATGATCTGTTAGCTATTGGCCAGCTGGTCTATGGTTTTAAAGCTGTTCACACTGCTGGGAATACTCAGCAGTTCCCGGGACCCTGCAGCAGCCTGGAAGATACAGCCTGATGCAGGCAAACGTCTAAAATGAAGCCTTCCCAGTCATCCCTGGATCTCTGGTCAGCCTTAGAAAAGCCTAATTTAGTTACAGCTGTCCTCAGGTACCCCACGGCTCCGCAGACCTTGTCAGGGATGTGTCTGACAGACCTAGATCTGACAGCGTGAGCGTCTCGCACACGTCGTTCACACAAAAGAGATTGTCCAAAACACTGCCAGACTACTGGAACGGATGTATCTCTGACTGGGGAGTACAACTTAATGACTGAGCGTACACACACCAAAGAAGAACCTGTGTGAGAATCCATGTATGTTAGCGGAAAATCAAACCGCAGGCTAACGCTATGGTTAGTGCTAAATACCTCGGTAATATGGCAATTGGCAGCTGAAGCTCTTAGGGCTTTGGTATAATGCAGAATAATTCTCTTCTGGGTTTTGGTTTTTTTGCTTTATCACATAAGGTTAAGCATCTGAGAGCACACATGTTGTCTTAGGGACTTTCTCTGGGCCTGTGGGCTAAAGGTTGTTATTGCAGAACATCCAAGGGCTAGGGGAGTTGGGCATCTCGTTAAAATGCTTCTCTTGGTCCCTGTATTCTGGAAAATAGACAAAGTGTCTGCCATCTTTTCATGGGATACACCTGGCTTTAAGATAAATGCTAAGAGTCAGCTATTACCATGTATCCTATTTAGGATAAGTGCTATCCGTTTGTCTTAGTTTGCGGTGTTCAGATTGACCATAAAATTGACAGAAGACATTTGTGTCAGTACATTTGTTTCTCCAGAACGGATTAGTGTTTCTCCAGCAGTCCATGTAGGTGTCTAACATGCATACCATTGGCTTAGAAACACCTTCCAAATTTCAAGCCCCTCCAGCTGCTTCTGAAGAGAATCAAAGTTCTGTTTCTCAGGGTTAAGTGTGGCAGCCAGGAGAGATCTCGAACTCTTTCACAAGCATATCTTTGAATATTCTAATGAAATGGACAGACTGCCTGTTATCACCACATCCATGCAAAATTGTAATGGTCAAGGTGAGGAAGGAACCTAACAAGTAAATGATTTCACTCAGTATTTGCCTTGCCTTGCATTTGCCATTCGGTAATTTTTCAAACTTCCCTGGCTGCTGCTGTTAGGACATGGGACTTTCAGGGTGTTTTCCATGTTGAAATAATATAAGCCTTCTGATTTCTATATGTTTAGTTGTTTATTTGTCCAGCAACACATCGTCTTTACCTTTTTTTCTCACTTCCTTCCTTCTTTGGATAAAAGAATACATCTTGGTTCTCTCTCGTGTGCTTTCCTTTGCTATGGACAGAGTTTTGACCCTCCTACAGTCAGATCTGTCACCTTGATAAGTCAATCCCGATGGTGGACATAAAGGATATGAAGAAAGCCCTCTTCTGATGAGCTGCGAAGCCTACAGACTTGGAGCAGTCTCTCTTGGTGGGGGCAATGCTCCCAAAGACAAAATAACGACTACCTTTCTGCCCAGGAGGGAAAGGCAATGGAAAAGGCTTAAGTTTCGTTCACAGCAATTAAGGTTCTGTGAAACGGATACTGCCCGATGTGTCCAGTTTTGTACGTCATTTTCCTGCTGCGAGAAACTAGCAGTGCCAATGAAACAAGGACATCTCATAATACTTCACTCCCCTTGGAGATAACAGGGTTTGGAAAGAACAGGGGGACTTCTCAGGAACTCTCCATCTGGGAATATGCAGAAGATTAATTATACAGCGCAAGTGAACACTTTATGTATAAATTTATGCCATATGTATAAAATCAGGCTATAGTTGTGGGTCTAAAATATTTAGTCCATGGAATTAGTAAAAGGAGAAAGGGAAAAATACCAGCTAAGTCAGTAGTTCCTTGGTTATCAAGTAATGTCTCATCCTCCCAGATTAGGAAAGTAAAATTCATTGATGTTCTTTATGGCCCTTCATGTGTCCGTGGAGTCATGTCTCCCTGGGGTTCTGTTTATGCGGAGGTCTCCATCTGGGAATATCTGCTGGTAACTATTATAGTTGAACCTACTGTGGTTTGATAGGAGATAATGGGGCATAAATATGAATGAGTTAACATACTTTTTTTTTTTTTTTTTTGGATTTGCAGAAAGTCTTTGACAAAGTTCCATATGTGAAAATATACAGGAAGAAATTACACAACCCTGGTGGTAAAGGCAGAGTCCTTTCATAGATCAGACTCTAGCTTAGGGAGAACAGAGGCACAGATTCCCACCTAATGAAAATCAACACTGTAAATCCATTGATTTTCAATGGCGGTACAATCGTTTAAAGCTTAAGTTATATATTCATTAACATAGATTTAAAAAAAAAAAGTTAAAAACTGTACATAGTGGCTGTACTAGAGAAGTTTCAAGATTACTAGAGAAGACAAAGATTAGTGAATGAAGAATTAAAAAAAAAATGCTTCCTTTGACAGGCAATAACAAAACAAAATGAAAAAATGAAAAATGAACAGTATTTTTAAAAAAGAAGATATTTTAAACTATAAGCATTTAAAACCTCCCAATTTTTACATGTCTAAAATTTTAAAATTAAAAATTTAGTGGTTTACGCAATTTATTTGTGTTTTTTTCTAGACTGAGAGATTTGTAAAACCTTCATTAGCTTAAACAACGTTTTAATTGATCAAAGCATTTTTTGTTCTTGTCCCAAAGTTAAAAAATCAACTTGCTTTGTTGGATAGGCATCATAACAGTAAAAGAAAAGTTGATATATGAAAGATACTGCAGACAGGTGAGATCATTTGAATTTTTAAAGAAAATATTTTGAATTAATTGCACTGGCTCAAGACAAAGGTTTAATGCTGTTGACAGCTCATGGATTATTTTCATTAGCAGTTAAAAAACAAGTAAGTTCTGAGAATGCTTAGAATGCTAAAGAAAATATTAATGGAACTGTATTTAACTCAGTGGCCCACTTCCCCACTAAAGGATTTGTGGTTTGTTTGTTGTTTTTTTTTTTCCCATTCCCAATTCTTTTCCCCATGTGTATTTAAAAGTTAAGTTAGTGATAGAAGAGCTTAAGAAATGAGAAAGAAAAATGTACTGGGTCAAGTCTGCTTCTTCACATAAGTTGCTTCTCTTAGAGGGTAACTTAGGAGAAAACTCCTGTGCTTAGAAATTTTCTTTCAGTTTCTATTCCAAAGACTTTCCAGCTCATCCCGCTTTGTTCTTGTATGTCTTTTCACAGAATAGTTTTCTCATTTCTCTGCTTATCATAGTAGCCTTTCTTTTGATGCTTTTTTGTTTTGAATTCATTTTTCAAAAGCACATGTGGCTGGAAATGAACAGCAGTGAAAACACTAGGACCTCATGTAAAGACATATGAAGACATTAATGCTGAAAGTCATCTCCACTGATGCATTCTAAGATCTTATTTTCCCTTTTCATACCTCAGAACTGGATGGCTCAATATCATTCTGCAGCTGACTAGTATACCCATTGAATGTCTTTCCTCATGAATTCTCTCCTGTAATATCCCAGTTTATTGCAAAAAATTGTGTGATTTGTCTTATATCTCAAGTGTGTGACCTGCACTTTGTAGTATAAGCTTTAGTGTCACTTCTGTTAACTCGGAAGGGCTCAGTTCCTCTTGACTGATATCTGTAGCCTCTTCAGAATTACCAATATGTCTAGTTTTATGTCACCTGTGGATTTCATTGTGTGGTCAACATTTTCTACTGAGATCAGTGAAGAAAATACCAAAGAAGATTGGTCCTGCAACTCATCTCGGGTACTTTCTTAGGCATTCCACCCTGGTAGTTCTGTGGGAAAACCAGTGATTTTCCTTACACGCCTGCAGTGGTTTCGGTGGTAGCTCCCATGGCATAGTCTAACGCAGTTTCAGAATTCACCATGATGTTCATCTTGTTAACTTAATGTAGAACTCAGCATTTAGTTTATTATACTTGCTTGACTTAAGCAGATGTAGATCTTCCAGCCATTCAACTAGATGGCATCAGCTCTCCAAATAATCTGACCTACTCTCTCTTGAGGATTTTTAGTTTTCAAATATAGGTCATATAGTGGGGAACAATGAGGGCCAGAAGATGGTATAGTTGACACACTGGCAGGATATCAGGCTGTGGTCTCTACATTGGAGAGAGGAGAGAGGAAATAGGAGAGGAAAAATTCCTTGTTCAATGCTATCCCTTGTCTTTTTTTTTTCAGCTCTTTACCGTACAATTTTTATATTCCTCTATGTTTTCCACAGTTAATCAATGATTTGCTGCATGGCATCATGTCAAATGCTTTACCGAAATCCAGATAAATTAGATATACTTAATTTCCTTCATCTAGAAAATCAGTTAACTTATCAAATACAGCTATTAGATTAGTCTAACACGATTTGGTAAAGTTTTGCATTTTATCTAATTTTCCAATCACTTCCATGTCTTTAATTCTTTCCTTTCAGATTTGTTCTAAAGCACCATGTATGGCTGAGGTCAGATTAAATAGTTTGACTGGATGGCTTTCCCCCCCCCCTTCTCATATAAAGCTATTAAATTTTCTGTTCTTTAATACAAGAAGTAGCATGCCCCGTTGTATAGCTGTATTTAAAAAATCCTGGCTTGTTATTTTTAAGTTCTGGGGTAGAGATCATCTTCCATGCTGTCTGACCCCACAAGTTCATTAAGAATATGTATGTTGTTTTCTTCTTAGCTGTGGAGATCTACATTTTCATTGGCACATTCTTGTTAGCCAATTCAATCTGCTCCCTTGGATCATCATCAACCTTACTACAAAGTGACTCTCCTTCTTTCCATGATCTCTTTTTGTTTATAGCACTTAAGAACCTCTGGCTTTTACATTTATTTTAGTTTCTTTAAAAGGCCCTTTGACCTTGAGTTTTGGCAACTTTACTTATATATTTATTTCTGTTTCTAATTCTGAAAGTCACTGCTTTCTTTGCTGAGCAAGTCTGGGTTTTTTTCAAGACTTTCATATAGTCTATGATAGTGTAGTTATTCAGCCTAGTAGGTCTCCCCCTGTATATTTTTAACTTTGCAGGTACAAGTCCAAATATGTAACTATATATATAGTTATATATATATAGTTTGGGGGGGGTGTGTGTTATACTTTACTTTAAAGAATTTCCAAGTGTCCTTCCTGGCTGAGTCCAGACCCTCAGAGTGATTATACAACCTGGTTTTCTTCACTTTATCAAATTTTGTTCTTTTGAAATGAAGAATCTGATTTACAGACCTATTTTTAGTTGTCCTTGTATTAATTGGAGTCAACTCATGATCACTCAATCAAAAAATGTTTCCTACAACTAACTTTTCTATGTTGTTCTTATTATTTATCCAAAGCAAAGCTAAAATAGCATTGTTTTTTGCTTGTTTCAACTGGACAAAATCTCCCATGAGTATTATAGGAAGCTGATATCTACCTGTATTCATACAATTATGTTCAGTTATAATATGAATAAAAGAAGGCATTATAGCAGTGTGTAAAATAATGACATAGAGAATTAAAAATAAGACAAGGAAATCTGTGAAACTCACTTCAGCAAGTTCTCTAGAGTATAGTAAGATGCAAGAAACTACTTTAGCAGGAATCAAAATAGATGAAAAATTAATCTTATTTACTGAACCACAAACCAGTAGTTAAGTGATGGATGTAACTAGGCCAGCATGTTACCTTACCTTTGCCAACATGTAATTGCACAACTGATTTCTTGCATCTTTTTCTGATTCATACAGCTCTGACTACCCTTTGGTTATGATTAAATGTGTTTTTCAGCATGTATCTAGGTCTCACTTTCAGTATAATTTTATTGTTCATCTGAAAGACTGATGTTAACAAAAGTGGTGATTTATTTTCCCATTCTCTTTGGGTGAACCTCTGTTACAGCTTATCCAAAGTCTATGAAATATTTATTTAAAAAAAAAAAACATTGCTGCCCTTTGAGAGATTATGAAATTGTTCTATCCTGCTGTTGTCTTTAAATAAAGAGCCTAGGTGATACCCAAACAAGACACTACAGTAAGCGTCTTTTCAAAAAGTGGTTTCAGTAAAGTTTCCTAAATCAGCTTTTTAATTTGACAGCTTATCAGGGGTTTCTGTCAGATAATGCTATATAATAATGCTTCTCTAACTCTGCAGACAGATTTTCTTTTTTCCTTTATTTTTCATCTTGGATATCCTGGTGAAATACAAAGGCTCATCCCTTCTTAGACTTGATAGATCCTGTAATTAAATTCAGATCTTGATAAAATGTGTGGCACGGTTGTCATTGCTTGATCGCAGAAGGTATAACACCTTTCAGTTAAATACGGCAAGGTGGCACAATGCATCTAGTTTAGAAGGAGAAAGAAAATGTCAAATGAGCAGTGATTCAGAAAAAGTGTTCTAAAATACTGAAAGAAACAGATATCTGCTCTTTTTGTGTCTTGTGGCAAAGGATGGTGCCCATACCTGCTTACCCTAATTAGTCACAAGGTGATGTGGAAAAGGAATTTCTGAAGACCACCACAAGCTGTGGGGATTCAAGTCGGAGGAAGAAAGTGGGAATGAAAACAGATCTCAGAATGAGACACGGCCGATCTGTCACAGCTGGTCCCATTCACCTCTGCAGGAAGGCCATTATCTATTAACAATGCCAGTAAAAGTCAGATCACAAAAGATGGAACATTGACAATATATAGGGATTCTTTTGCACGCTTTTATTTGGTATGACACATGATTTCCATCTAACCTGCAGTATCACAACTTATCCAGTGTAGTAGGATAAGTTCAAAATGGGGGATTAATGTGTTGTTGGTTAAAAAGAAAACGATTCAATCAAATTATTTACCAAGGAATTTTAGCTACTCAGTACCTTCCCTAACAATACAATGCTGAAACCTGTGATAGAATCAATGTCTTAAAAGATATTTATCATTCCTCTTTTCTTTCCCAGTGGCAGGACCATGTTGTCAATGCAGAGTTTGAAACACCAGATTCCTTTATTTGTCTTTCCATTCCGCCTGCCCTCTAGTAGGTTCGTAGCTGTCTCGTTCAAGGTCACGCAGGACTTGAAGTAATGTGTCACTTGCTAAGCCAAACCAATATCCACTGACTTCAGTAAAATTACTTTTGTGTAACACTTAAGTCGGTACGGTTGTGACCGTGCCCCTCACTTGAGATGCCTTTCTTGATGGGCATACACACGGGATTGCTCTAAGACTGGTATTAATGTTCCCGGTGGCTGACAGAGCATGCAAGAGAAGAACGCGATAGTGTCCTTCTGCTGTGTGTTCCTTCTGCGATGCAGTTTGTTTCCATTAGCTTCTGGGGCAACCCTGAAGTCAGTCTGAAATGGGAGCCTTTCTCAGGACAGAACAAATCAATGCGGTGTTGAGCCTTCCAACCAGACAATCTATCATATGGAAAACAAAATTAATTTCTCTGCAGTGCTATTGTGTTTTAGGTGCTTTCAGAAGATGAGGTATTTTTTTATTTGGGGCATATTTGTGCATGTGTCCTCAGATATATTTTACTGGTGTTGTGAGGTGTGACAGAAGAATAGTACTTTATGTCTTCAGGATAAGAACTTCCATTAAACTAACTAATTCAGAAGCAGTCACTATCATTCATACCGAGCAGGGAAAACGGCAACCTGCTCTGCCCTAGATATATTTTCAAGAGATTGAACCACTCTAACCAGGTATCCAGGAGGACACAAATCATTGTTGTCTTGAACATATGAGTATGTAAATCCTTGAGACTCTCTTTCTCCCCTTTGTACCGTGTGAACACAGGAGAGAAGATGTACACCCGTCTCTTCATCCTGCGGCATGGTTAGCTTTCTGCAGTCTTAAGCACTGTTGGTTAAAAAAAAGAAAACATCTTGAAACTGCAGTGTCCGCACTTTCAAAATAACTTTTTCTTTAATACTTTGGATTTGAGATTAAGGGCAACTTGGTTGTAACCAATTCTGCAGGACTGTTGTATTGTGTCATGCATTTAAAAGTGAGTTCAGAGTGTTCCAGGAGTGTTCAAAGAGCTACATTTACGCTAGAAGGTGTAGCTAAACCAGAGGGTCTTTTTTGCAGTCTATCCTACCTGTCAGAAAAAGACTGAAAAGCTTGTATGATTTATATAACCTAGAACCCTTATGAGCTTCACAAGAGTCAGATTCTGTAGTATACACTGTTTCAAATAAATTTGAAGCAGAAATTGAACATCCATCGCTGTATCAGAAGCACAAAATGTAGTGAATGACATCCTGATTTCAACCCCTTACAAGCAGAAGTTAGCTGAATTAAAGGCAGTGAAATTATGCTTTTACAAATTGGTTTAATTGAGACGTGAATGGTTTATTTTCCTCAGTGGACTATTTCTAAGGAGTTAAATGGCCTTTCTGGTGCAGCATCGAGTTTAGTGGACATTAAAAAATTGAATGAAACACAATATTGTCAGGGTTAAGTATATATAAAGACAATTTTGATTTTTCTGTTTTACGGAACTGATGGGCATTAATAGACTACTGGTTTAAAATTTTAAAATTACAGTTTCAAAATTGGGTGAAGAGAATAAGTATGCCCTTTTCAAAAGAACAAACGGTACTCAAAGTTTAACTGTAGCTGGTTATAGGGCTAAGTCTTGAAAATATGCTCTCATTTCAGAGCACAGCAATTTTCAACCAAAGGCTTCTTGAGCATCCCACTTTGGGGTCCCAGTCCTTTAGTTCTCTCTCATGCAAATTCATATGTGTTTTTGTCTGAACTAAAATACAAGCTTCAGGCTCAGTTTCAGGGTTCCTCTTCCCTTTTTTAATTTCTTTGGTGCTCATAGGTATCCTGTGTGTACAAATCATCCTTTTTGAGCCAAATTACTATCTGCAGAGGTGCAGCACTGCAGTGTTCAGTATTGCAGTGACTGGGGAGCCTGCATATCACAGCCAAACATTTCATTGTCAGTCCCAAAGCAGATGGATACTCTTCATAAAAGTGATGAGCAGTGACTATAGTTAATTTTTCATTAGTCAGCTTGAGCTAATAAACTCAATATTGCATTCAACAAATGGTTATCAGCGAGGAGCTTTCATTGCCTGGAAACATGTCCAGTGGGGTTCTGTACTGGGCTCAAAAATATCTAACACTTTTATAAGTGGCCTGGAAGTCTGCGTAAAGTCAGTGCTGATGATGTGTGCCTGTTATAAAGACAAAAAAAAGTGGTAAATAATAGTGAGGGCAGGGCAAATGTGGTGTGTGAACATGATCGCTTGGGAAGCCAGGAGGATTTAAAGAAAGTTGCGGAAAGCGCTGTAGCAGTGCTAAATGCCAAGGTATGGGTCTAAGAGAAAGGAGTGAAGGTTATGGCAATGTAAACGATGTCCTGGAAATGTATAATTCTGAGAAGTCACTTGTGGGGGTCTCATCTTCCAGGTTGCTCCGTATGAAACATCATGTGTTGCTGTGACAAAGGAGTTTATGGAAATCGCTTTGGGGGCACAAAAGGCTAAAATGTAAGAATTGGGGAGGATTTTACCATCCTTTACAGCACTTTGAAACCAGCTCTGGAACAGGTACCAAAGTCTGTACCTGGGGTCTGTGGTTCTATGGAAAAAGAAATCGGGGCATGTGTAAGAAGAGCCCAAAAGAGGTGCTATCTCAACTGATTTAGAGTGTCAGAAAGAAAACTATGCAGTGACTTGATTACAGCAGAAGTGCTTTTAGGGGGAGAAAACACTAGATTCTTGCAGTGCTCTTTAGCTGTTCCTAGAAAGCCGTAACCAGAACTAAGGAATTCATGCAAGAAATAGAGCACATGATTTCAACTGTGAGCCTTGGAATTCACTGCTGAGGGATTTTCCTCTACTGTGTATCATCACATTAGAAGATGTTTTCCTGGAAGACTTGTCTGAGGCTGTTACAAGTTATGAATTAACCAAAGAATAGTTTTATGGCTGAATACAGGATTAAGGGGGTCAATAGTTGTATCCTGCAATATGCAGATCAGGTTATGCCTATGTCTATATTGGGAGTGTATTATCAATGTAAGAATAAAGCTATGGTAACATTGTGTTAGTAATGCAGTTATAACTATACTTTCCCAGGAATTAACCAAGTTGGACCAGAAAAAGGAATGTTTGCAGGTATAATTACTATATCCAGAAACATTACTGTGCCAAAGAGCAGCTCTACAATGCCTTAAACATGTCAGTCCTATTGCATTAAAGTGAGAATGTGCTTGCAGTAGAGCAGAAAGAGAATACTGAAAATATTACCCCAATCCTAATGTATCATTAATCTTTCTCTTTCTCAGCTTTGTATATTTATATATCCATAAATCCTGGTAGCAAGGAAAATGATTGTTAGTTAGCCGCTTGCTTAGCCATTCTATCTGATATCTCACAGTTTGTTACATATATTTTTTCCAGTAGCTGACTTTAGTTAAAGAGCATTCTATGGAGTAAGCCTGCATACAGCTTTTCCAGCTGAGCTGGAGAGATGAGCCATGTTGCAAGAGTCTGTCAAAAATAATCTGCTGTTTGTACACTTTCCTTATCTGCCATTGCTCTGTGGACGTGAGCACCATGGGTGTTCTGTGCGGAAAACAAAACGGGATGTTACTCCAATCTTTGTCAGAAACGTGTTTTAGCCTTCTGCTTTACTGATGGTAACAATCCATCCTGGCAGTTAGATATATTTTAATCTTAATTGGATTTACTTCAGCCTTAGCCATGAAAGTTTGTTTATAGGTTCTAGTGTTCTACTTTAGAAGCAGTGGCAAACCCATGCGTATATTTGAAAAAGCAAGAACGGTAGGCAGTCTCCTTTTCCCATCTAAGCTATTGATCCCATGGCAGTACTTTCACGGGTGATGGTGGACAATGGATTGATGGAATGTAGTCCGTCCTTCTTAAGAATCCTGAATTTTATCTTGAAAATATGCTTATTAAACTGGAATGCATTAATATTTTATTAGTAAGCCATCTGCATGTTTTACCTGTTAGTGTGTTATCTCCTTAGAATTAGATGTTTATTTAATGCTTCATCGTTCTCAGTACCATCATTTAAAAATAAAAATAATTTAAATAGCATATTGCATTATATTTTAATAATAATGCATTAGTTAGTGCTTTGTGTTAGAGAAGTTACTAGAATTCATAAAGCTGGAAAGATGATAATATCTTTATCTAATTTCTTCAACATAGTGGATTTCAGTATGTTTTTAAAAGGTCAAGTGGTCTCCTGAGAAAAAGTGGATGTGTAAATTGTGCTAGCAGAGCTGTTTTCTTTGAAAAGTTGTTCTTTTCCCCATTTAACATTTCATAAGTGTTTCAAAGTAGAAGTTGAGTCTACTTTTTGGATATTGCATCAGCGAATGGATTTTTGTAAAAGAAAATGAAAAATTAAACATATTGACAGTTGACTAGCAATTACATATTTCCTTGCAAATTCATATACGCTTAAATAGTTCAATATTGATTGTTTTTTCATTCTGGCATTTCAACTCGGATTAACTCTGAAAATCAAGCCAATAAATTCAGACCTACACAAAAGTTAGCTGCCAGCTTTGCATTGTCCACCTAAAATGTGGCCTTGTTAACTTTAAAACGGAGCAGCTCCTTGTATGAAAGTGTGTTCTGGGCAAGACCTTAAAGAATTGGGATATCTTAATTTAGTTGGTGCAGGTCAGATCCGTATGTTCTGTCATTGGAGTCGGTGGTTTTCTCTTCTAGTTGCCGAAGGCTACCTTGACACCAGCTGTCATCTGAAAACATCCAAGAAGAGATCTCTAGCTTCAAAGGACATTTCAGGCCATGATCTAGCAAGGCACTCAAGGGTTGCTTCTGTGGTTGTCGTTCAGTGTGTCTTGAAGGGCTTTTGCGGAATAGGGTGCGCTGAAACGGACTTTCCATAAGAGTGGTTGGTGACAACACTGACAGCCTTCCTCACACCTATCCCCCCTCACGAGCGCTTTATTCAGCCTTTCTCCCATTTTTACACGGAGAATACGAGAAGTCATGAAGCACAGGTTTCGGGAAAGTGATAAATATGGTAACCATCCTTTCCCACCCTTGAGAACTTCCCAAATCATAAAAGAAGGAAACTATAGAAGAGTTTTGGACATAGAATCACAAGGGGAAAATACTTAGCTAACTGGAAACACTTAGCAGATTTTAAAAAAAATGAGCTGTATTTCATAAAAAGTTATAGTGATGTGTTACCTATCACAGATTGTTTTAAATGGAAAATATTAGTGAAGCTTTTTTTTAATGCATAATTAGGGAATCGGATTATTTCACCTTTTAACAGATAAAACTAAATCACTGCTGGGAGTCTACCCACAGCCATTATGCTATTGCGTGTTGGACTGCTCATTATAGTTCTGCAGTCCTAAAGCACTCCTCTGCTTTTATCTCAGTGAGCATCTGTTTCTATTATTTACAGTTTCTGTTTCTATGTCTTGCCAAAAGCATTAAAAAAACCCTGTATGCACAAGTTTAAACCTTTCCATTTGAAATAGATTATTCTTTTATAGTAAAATGTCTGCAAGGCATAAATACACAAATTGAAATGCCACTTTTAGGCGGAACTGAAAGTCTGGAGCTTGCTTTGGCCAAGGGCTACTTTTTTTGCTGCACTGCTGACACCAAGCAGATTTTTCTCTCTTAAATGCCATTTTCTATCTGTATGGGTGCATTTGGTTTCTTCTGCTTGGCAAAGGCTTGTCCAAATAATGACCTCACTTTTGTTGTTTCCACTGGCTTGTGTGTAATCATGCATATCCCTAGGAGAATGAGCTGATGCGGCCTCGGCAGATGTAACGAGTGTGACAAAGCACCTGTATTGTCCAGGACTTTGGGGCATAGCGGTAGTTAAATTTTCATGCTTTGTGAAAGAACATGAAATCAACGTTTTTCATATTTGCAGTTGCGGTCAAGTTAGTTTGTGTGCTGTTGATGAGGGTTGATGCTGATTGCCTTGGATTTCTTATGGTTTTTATGTCTCTGGCCATGTAATGAGCATGAAATTATCCTCAGTGCACCCCGCATTGCCTCCAAACAGTCTGCTAGAGCAGTTCAAATGCAGTAGCTTTGGTGATCACACCTCAAGGCCAAACTCTATTTTCTCTTATAAATCACATAACCAAGAGCAGAATTTAACCCCAGAAGATTTTTTTTTTTTTTTTAGTTGTTTCAGGTAAATTTTCATGTTGCAAATGGCCCAGAAATAATATACGGAAAAATTATATAGAACGTCCCAAAGCTTTTCACTTACTACAATAAAATGCAATGGTATAAACAATGACCTTTTGACAGTTTGTCCTATTCTGTCCTCAGAACTTGCAGTGTGATTAAACTTAATTAGGAGGCTTGCACATAGTTAATAAATCCTTTCTTATTGATGTCTTCTGCCTGAATACTGGATACTCATGGGGTTACAGGCCAATAGAAATTTAAAATAAGAGCTGAGCATGGTGATTTCCACTTGCCATTGTTCATTTATATAATGTGAGTCTTATTTCTGTCAGGAGACATTCTATATAGCAGCTCTTTGCTAACATGAAATGAAGATCATCCAGATTGCTACCTGGGCAAAAGTCAGAAGAACGCATTCAGTAGTTGCTATCTCAGACCTAGCTAATTTTAGATACCGTAGGGTTGAAATAGTCTCCATTTTCCAGCTGTTGAAAACCTATTGAATAAGAAACTGCTTACAGTCAACTTCTGGTTAAATTTCTATAGGAAAAGTAACCTTAAATGCTGTGACATTATGATTGAGAAACAGTTCAGAGTCCTTTTACCTTGGAGAACTGCAAAATGTCACTCTTGGAGTGATGTGGGGCATGGCACTGTACTTATAACAATTCTTTTTTTTTAATACTTTAATCTTCCTCTTTAATGATTTCTATCAATTTTCCTGCCTATTTTAGCAGCAGCCATACAATATTAGCTCCTTAAATGCTGCACAGGCAGTACAAAGGATCTTTTTAAAACTCCTGATAACAAAATATGACCTTTAATTTATCAGACAAGTCCTATGTTTTCTTATCTCCTTCTTGTTGCTTTTCATCTTCTCTTGCTTGCTTTTGATATAATACACCAATCTCTCAAAGTAAGCAATCCAACACTGTACAAACCGAGACAGATACTGCATTATAGTGAGGAAGTAGGAGTCAGGAAGAACACACTCTTCATTTAATTACTAATTAATCCAGTGAAAAATAATCAAAAACAAAACAGGGCGGAAGGTAGTTGATTTGAAGTGAAGGTTCAGATCTCCCCGAGAGGTTAATGAGAATTCTCAGTTTTATCCTGTAGAAAGTTGTAAAAATATGGTTTAGTTTGTTTAATATGCAAGCATGAAACAAGGAGCTTACAGGTGAACTTAAGATGTTTTGGTACGGTCTGTAGTATCAGTGGAAAGGGAATCAACTTACCCATACGTCTTTCAGTAAGTCTGGTATTTGGATTCTTATTTAAGGCAATTAAGTTTTGCTTTGTGCTTAGCAGTGTTATAAGCCACCGATGAGAGATTTCACTCCGCTGTGAAGACTGTTGTCTGTCATTCTGTGAGCAGAGTATTCTCTTGGGATACTTAATATTCATTATAAGGAATCTGGGAGTCCCTGTAAGGCGAAAAGGGCTATATTACGGTCATTCAATATGAACTTGCCAGGTTTGACACATTAAAGTTTGGAGAAGTCATACCTCATGGTGGTTTCTTTTTTTATAGGTTAGGTCTTCTGGAATAAGGTAAGGCATTGTAGAGTTGCACTCTTACTTACTTGCTACAGGTTCTATCTCTAACATCAGAGTTTCTTGGCACTTTTATCTTCTCACCAAGCTGACGGTAAGGTTTGTTCAGGATGTCCAATGGGAAAAATATACATCCTAGAACTGTGTGTCCACCTTCCCTTTGAGCAGGGGAGGAGGCCCAGATCAGCCTTCTGGATATGTAACTCCTCGTACAATAGTCTTCGAGGCTGACCACTGTATCCTCCTCCATCTCCTCCAACTCATCATCCTACATGTTGTAACAGGTAGAGCTGGCATATTTTAGCAACAGAAAAAGACACACAGCTTCATCCGATCCCTTCAGAACTCATTCCTGGATCAAACATCAGATAGCCAAGACTGTAAGTACTCAGCAAAAATATAGATCAGAGCAGTGTTGGTGTCCCCCACAAACACAACGCTCTCCTGGGACGGACCTGGACCTCTTATCCTCTGCCCCGCACAACCCCTTCTCGTGCCTGTATATCCTGGACCCAGGGTGTTGTGATGGAAAAGGTGATCTTGTGGTTGCAGGCATAAAGGCAAGCTTGCTGACGGCTGCTGAGGGCAAGATGCTTATGGGTAATAGTAGGGCTATTTGTGAAGGTAACAGGCAGGATCAGATGAAGACACATGCTGCAGAGTATTTAGGAGCTAAGTTTGTTAGGAGCAAGACTTGCTAGAGGTCTACAGGGGCAGGTGAAGTAAGGTTATGCCCTAGCACGCCCTACTCATCGTGCATGGAAAGTCTGGGAACATACTCTGGGTCTGCAGCATAGATGTGTGTGGGGAGCCCCAGCCTGAGTGACCTCTCTGTAAGGGGTCTTTAGTGAAACAGAGCCATGTAGACATAGCCACCGAGTTCCTTTGATGACAGTTAAAGGCTATTTAAATTTGAATCTTAATATAGCTTTAGAGAATGCGCATTGGCTATTTGAAACACATTACAATCTGGATCTATTGTATTGTTAACATCAACACTGAAAGCATCCATGTAAGGCCAAGACATGGAGCCAGTGTGAACACCAGCATGACAAAATTACGCACAAGTTATGGAGATGTTTGTGCTTCCATTTGATAGCACTTAACATATCACTCCCTCTTTTGCTGGGAAGAGGCAATCTGCATGTGCAAAGTCATCTGTTGTCTAAATTTTAGACCACAGTCCTTCCATCTCCAGTTTATTCCAACTTTAATATATATTTGTATACACAAGTGCATGTGCACAGTAATAGTAACAGATGATTCGAAAGAGCTTTATTGTGGGCCATAACCAAGATTCTGCTTTCGTTTCCTGGCCTGGTCACATGAGATGCTACATGAACTCTTTGCCCGTGTACCACAGAGCTGCTGTGGCTTCTTCTCGTGCCATGCAGTTGACTCTTCAGTCAGGTTTCATCCCTAACTGCATCTGGAGGAATGATATGGGTCTCTGCCTTCCTCTTGCAGATGTCAGGGGAGTCATGATTCAGAAAGAGCAGTGTCAAGATCATGATGAGCAAAACTAGGGAGAGAGGGGTTATTTATTAATGGAGATAGACCTTAGTTTCATCTCTTTGTTATTTATTTCCCTAGCAGATCACTGAGACTAACGAGGTGAATTTGTATTCTGTTAAAGGGTTGGTTTGAAAGAAAATATTCTCAGTCTAGGTTGTTCTTCACAGACTCTCGATTTTCAACCTTCTTACTTATTCTCTTTCAAGGATGCTGCTATTTCACATCAATAACTGACACCTTTATTTCAGAGAACAAAATAGAATTACACTCCAGCACTGACAATATAATAAATCAGGAGGTATAAAATACATATTAGTGAAGTTCACATAGTTGGTTTGTCCCAGCTGACCTATAGATATAAAGGTATGATTAAAGTTTTTTTGGACTCCTTCTTCTCAATCTTGCCACAAGATTTAGCTCTGACTCAAAGATTTGACCTTTGCTGCTCCTCTCTGCGTACCTTGATTCTTTGGAATTATTGTTATTCCCTTGAAGCCTTTCTGCCCGTACAGAATTAACACTGTGTTGTGACAAAATATTATCTATTTGGCAGGAGAATGAAGCCATCTAGAATTCAATCAAGTTAGACAATGTCACGGGGCACTTCCTGAGTGAATCATTTCTACCCAGCTTTTTTAATCAAAGAAATCTCAGCCATGTAACAAGGAAGAGTCATGCTGGATAGTCACATAGCTCTCTACAATTAAAGTTTAGGCATATCAGTTGTTTTTTATGAATTACAGTTGAAAAGCATGCCTGCCAGAGCACTTAATCTTTCAGATGGGTAACAGAAATAAAATCTCAAAACCACAGGTTTATTTAGAGTATGAAAATATTTATTAACCTTCTTGGAAGTGTTTTTACTGAAGAAGTTCCTTGTGGTTCACCATATTGGTAAAAACAAGCGTAAATAAAGGAAGCATGAAAAATGTGCACTGAATACTCCTGAGAAAAACAAAATGTGATATTTCTGTTTTCCCTGTGGGGGATGAGATTACCAGATGAAGTAAATGCACACAGTTTTACTGAATTCAGTGGGGCTATCCAGATTCGTTGTAGCTGAGTACATGACCCACACCAGCTGTTTGGGAAGAAGCAGTTATTGAAAAGATGTGTGGTTTTCACAATGTAATAATACGATGTTTGTTGCTTTTAATGTCGTTTCCATTCTTTTCAATGCTACATGTAATTTGTTTGTTTAAATGTAGTTAAGTTACCTATGTGTCTACTAGTTTCATCATTACTAAAACTATGTGTTCTCCTTGAAGCTAAATCTGGATAAGCTCCACACCATTTCCCCCTAGTCCTTCCATTTATATTATATACTAGAAGAATTTAAGCTAATGTAATAGTGTCAAATTGAGATGCATTTTACAATGCACTTTTCCTCTGATGAGCGATGGGCTAATGTAATCAGCAATTATTTTTTGTGTGACCTTTACAAATCAAATGGTTATTTCCTTGCTTTTAAATTGTATTTTGCTCCCACTGGTGCAAGACTGCTGCAGTTAGTATAAAACATAATTTATTGATAGAATCACATTATAATAGGGTGCAATAGTCTCAAAAAACGTACATACTGCATGGACTTTTAATGAAATAATTCAAAGAAATGTATAAGCTGGCCAAGACCAAATTTATGCTGTTAATTCACAGAGGAGTTTCCATGATCACCATAGCTGTCTTGGAGCAGCTGCCAAGTAGTGAAAGTGGAGACAGCAATAAACTTTGTTGAAGATAAATCCTGTGTTAGTAATGGAATTACAGTAGAGAGATGCCATAGCGTTAGGGATCCAAACTGGTGACTGCAGAGGGTCCTTCTACCAAATGCACCTGATTTACACCCACTGGTTGAACAAACAACGTGAAGTTTAGTGCCTTCCCAACATATGCAGTTGTGAACGCTCTTTCATTTTGACATGACTATATGGTGGTTCTGAGGTGTAGGAAGCATTTGTTCATGAAAGGCATCCACTGAGTAACAGTGGGTGAATCTGATGAGTGAATGAGACTTATTTCCATTGCGTTAATAGATTCCTTATGCCTGCAAACCTCTTCTGAACAATATAGTCTTTTCTTATAAATGACATAGAAGGATCCCACCCGCAGCCCCTTTTTTTTATTAAACGTAGATAACAAACCCATACGCAACAGCAACAAAACCTCATGATTCATTTGTTTTAAGTTAAGGAAACCTTTTGAAATAGGATGTTCTCTCACTTATTCAGTGAATCAACTGATAATGCCTCAATAAAAACTGTAGAAACATCTTATTGAAAAGCTAAACGTAAGTGTTAAAAGTAACTGGCTGTCAGGGAATAGAAATTAACAATTCACTGGTGTGTGTGTGTGTATATATATATATATATATATATAATTTTGTTTTAATTGAAGATACAAATCCAGAACAGAAACATGGAGGATCACACTACTTACCTTTGTTCCCATGTTGATCACATGACATTTCTCATGTTTTCCCTGTACTTCTCAAATTTTCATTTAGTCACAGGAAGTTTGTTGTAAGTGAAGGAGCCCAGGATGAAGATCATTAATTTTAAGGATCATAATAGAAAAAAAATTAAAAATTAAGACATTCTGTATTCTCACAACATCACAAGAGTTCTGTTCCAAAGCCTTTATTCTAAATTTTCCGTTTCTTGGAAAGGCAGAAGAGGGAAAGTTTAAGTAAAATATTGTTTTACAGAGAATATTTCTGAAAGTTGAGAATGGAGCAAAATGTACATATGAAAAAAAAAGGGTATATATTTTTATATATATACCCATGCACTTTTTAATACTGACATGCATCTAGAAGTTCACATAGCATATTTGCCCAGAGAAGTTGTGGAACCAACTTCTGTGGTTGTCCAGAGAAGTTGTGGATGCCCCATCATTGCAAGCGTTCAAGGCCAGATTGAATGGGCTTTGAGCAACCTGATCTCGTGCAAGTTGTCCTTGCCTATGGCAGGGGGGGGGGACTAGATAATCTTCAAGTGTCCCTTTCAGCCCAAACCATTTTATGATTTTATATTGGAAAGTGAATAGGAAAAAGAAATTCTCTCAAAAGAAAACAGATCAGCTTTGGGCATAGTGAACTATGTCCGTGCTAAACCAAATGAGGGAGACACGAAACACGGAAAGTAGCAGTTCATGTCACTGCAGAATAAGTATCTGCATAAAACCACCATGGGTGTTGGCACTGAAGCTGTTGCTCTTGCTATTTCTAGGGGCTATGGCACTGATTCTTCCCTGCAAGCCTGTTATGGCTTGTGAAGCTGATAGTGGAGATAATTGTCTGACAAACTAGAACATTGATTTTCTGAATTTGGATAAAACTTTGGTTTGATAATTGGCAGTAGGATCCTTCTAACTCAGGAAAATGTATTTCTGAGCACTACATGGGCTACTGCGTCCTATACTTACATTTCCACTGCAGATGCAGGACTTAGTTCGTTGGTGGGTTTTGAAGTCAAAGACAGTATGCATGTTTGAGCTAGTAAGATTGACTTTGGATTCGGACCTGAATTAGGAATGACTGCTTTTTACTCATCTGGCTCTTCTTATCTCTCAGGTTCTTTACTAATATGAACCAATACAATGGAAGACAAAGGTATTGTTGGTCTAATATACTACTGCCACAAAAACCCTGTACGTCGAAGGAAGCGTTTAGGTTTTCCGTTCTCCTAAGAAAAGTTTTAAGTAGAAGACATGGTTTTCTGAGGGATCACACTTATATCATTCAAACACAAAAACTTATAATTAGAAATAAATATTTAAAGTGATTTGCTAATTATTCCTCGTTGTCTGATATTTTTCTGACTGTACCAGCCTTATTTGATCCCATTGTTTTATTTAAAGAACTCAAAGATCTCTGCACAGACTGAGAATAGATAGGGTTTGCAAATATGACAAGTTTGTGTTTTGCATTGCCAGGTTCTGGTTAGTTCTTAATTTATGAAACCCCACTACAGATGGCCTCTTGCTAAATTTTAAAGCGCTTCCACATTTCAGAACCAGGCTACCTTTCAGCAAGTCACTTTTGTCAAAGCCTTGGTGTTCCTTCAAGACATTGTCAACGTGTCCTATGAGAATGTAGAAACTGTGAATACCCTGGTCTGTTCTATACCATATATTTGAATCTCTGGAACTTATTTAAATGAAGTGAAGAAGAATGTATTTTTTTTTGATTAGGAAATAAGTTACAGCAGGTCTATTACTAGACAGCAGAAGTAAGTGTGCCTTAGCTGGTGATTAAGAGTTGTGGTGTTCTTCTTCTTTAAATGACTAACCTGGAGTGAGAGGTTGGATGTCTTTTGAAAACTTAAACCTGTTTCACCTGAACATGTTTAACTAGTTAATAAGAAACATCAAAAAAGACAAAACCCTGAGGTCAATGATCATTTTTTGTAAAGCCATTCGATGATGTTTAAATTTGTTTTTTGGGTCTGTCTATAACTTAAGTTTAATAACCTAGCTCAAATGCAGATTTCTAATTTTCAATTAACATAGGAATAATTTTGTTTGCTAAAATAAAATAAATGAATGAATGAAAAGTCTGAACCATGAAATGTTCTAGGTAGCACTTTTTAAAATTCCAAATTTCAAAAAATCATGTGGCAACTGTATAGCTCAAGCTTTAAGTATTAACTTTTAACCTTTGACCTTACAGATTTTAACCAATGAAATGTCTCTTTAAACTTTAAAGGAAACAATGATAACGAGCGCCTGGCGATTGCTAGACAGCGAATTCCATATCGACTTGGTCGAGTAGTTGATGAATGGCTACTCGACAAAGGTAAAAAACATTGATTAAAACTTCAAATAAAAAAATAATTTGAACATAACCAAATAGTACTTCATTGTAACACTAATAAACATAAAAAATAAATTTCAGTAAAACTAAATTAAAAACAAATTTAAAAAAGTAAAATATAGAGTAATATTTGCATACCTTGTATAATAATTTCTATACATTTCTAGAAGTACCAGCTGTTTAATAATCTTACCCTGTTAACTTAAGGTTAAAGGGACTGTTAAATATAATCCACTAACTCAATCTATGAAGGTACTCATAGCAAACATTAACCAAAAATTATAAATCATTCATAGATTATATTACATGTTCCAGCATCTAAATTATTAACTAAAAATATATGTAGTCATGATATCTTCATTTATGGTCCTGAAAAAAAATTTGTTTAAACTGTAGGTATCTTAAATAGTGGGCAATATGAATTGCCAATCAAAATGAAGTCCCTTTAACGTTTGCAACCTTCTAAGGGGATTTTGGAACAAACACTAATTAAAACAGAACTTAAAGTTGTGTGCATGCTTTTTGTGAGCAGAAACCAATCTGCTAAAGTGACTATTCTATTTACTGAGAGTGGTACTGTTGCTGAGGATTTCTCTGTTTAATGGAAATGTGCCATGATTTCTCCATCGGTATGTGTATCATTTCTGAAGCCGCTTTTACATCTAAAATCTTTTATTTTAATTGATAGCCTTGCTGAAAGCCAATCAGACATCTATTTTTGAATCTGCCTCTGAGATACTCAGTATGAACCATGTGTTTCTTTTCAGTGTGTATGTTGAAGGAAAATAAACATTTAAATACAAAAAGGAAACATTTAATTAAAAATGTAAATATTTGATCCACTTACGAGATATTTTATCCACTCATAGAGATATGACAGATTACTGCATAACATATTCTTTAAAATTCACTTGACCTAGTGACTTGTTGGCATATATATAAACTCTCTCTGTGTGTATATACATATTTACATATGTCTATACATACGTAAACTCACACGTACGTACTTAAAGCTATAGGCCCTATGCTGTATTGCGTGGGAAAAACTTTGAAATGTTGGCAGACTTGAAGAAAAAGTAATCTTAAGGAATTAGAAACCTGGCATTCTTGACACACACCAAAAAGCTTAACACTGCTTTCAGGTAAAAGGGAGAGGGGGTATCATTTTGTAGTACTAAACACATTTGCAAACATATTTGATTGGCCTTTTAGCAAAAAAAAAAAAAAAAATCCCCAAACATTGTAAATTAAGAAAAATGCAAATGCTCTCAAAATTTATGCATTTCATAGACACCTCATTAAAAAGCAATGAATTATGAGTCAAATCCTTTTCTTATAGTTTATTGCTCTCATTATTCACCCCATGACAATCTGTTATCACTCGTGTAGAGTATAGTGTTCGCAGTCAACATTTTTGCATGTATATAATATTATCTTCACAGGGCGTCAGCTCACAATCTTCAATAGCCAAGCAACCATAAAAATTGGAGGCAAGGAACGTGGCCACCCTTTCCAAGGCCAGCTCTCTGGTCTTTACTACAATGGCTTGAAAGTTCTGAATATGGCAGCAGAAAATGATGCCAACATCGTGATAGAAGGAAATGTGAGACTTGTTGGTGAAGTGCCTTCCTCTATGACAACTGAGTCCACAGCCACAGCGATGCAGTCTGAGATGTCCACGTCAGTCATGGAAACAACCACCACTTTGGCCACGAGCACCGCTAGAAGAGGAAAGACCCCAACAAAAGAACCTATTGGTCAGGTTAGTTGGCTTCCTCGCTTTTTGCAAATCTTTTCCCATCTTTGAGTGTGGCTTCCTATATCGCATTCACTCTGCAGATGAAACTGTTCCTATCGAAGAAATGCATGAATTACAAATAAATGTTCTGTACCGTACATGGCTCGTGGATGCGATGTTGATCAGCGTTTAGAGGGAAAGTAAGGACCTTGCTGTTCTTCTAAATTAGGCAAACTTACCAGTTCAGATTTTTCTCGTGCTGAATTTTATTGCCCTGTCATCCTTCTTCATAGCGGTGCATATTTTTAAATACTCTTTCTTCCTTTGATGGTTTAGATTGATTATTTTCAGCGTAGGAATGCAGGTTGTCTGGAATTAGAGATAATGAAATGAAGTGGTGACTTTATCCATGAGTCAGAGAAAAGAGACCCAGTTTGAAGAGGGAACAGGAAGGAGGTGTGAAGACAAAAAGTTGGAAGAGGCTGGAAAAGAGGGAATTAGCACTTTCTCTAGTCCCATAACTGATCATCTTCTTGGGCAGAATTCCTCAGAAGAGGCAGTGGCAGCAGAGAGAATTAAGAGAACTCTGCACCCTGGGAGACTCGGGCTCCAAGTCAGAGGCTGTTGTTTACTGTTCGTTGAGGTTATTTGCATCTCATGAATTTAGCGATATATTTAGTAGCTTTCAGGTTTTGTCTGTATAATATGTGGGGGAATTTAATTATCGGGAAAAGGAGGGGGGAAAAACAGGTGAGTGAATTAAGTACCTTCATGTTGTGGATAGCCTGAGTAACAGCATTCAGAATTTGTGCTTTAAAAATCTACAACTTACCAGGACATTACTGTGGCAGGGAAGATTCTTTTATATTTATTCTGTCTTAATAAACCCCCTCAAACAAAAAAAAAGGTACACTGCTAAAAGTTTTTCCCATGTTCACTTGGTTCACATGCTTGCTCGTGTGCCCACTGTGCCATCAAGCCATGAGAGCTACGCTCTGAAATCCAGAAGTAGGACAAGGGGCAAAGAAAGCATCACGAACCGTAGGGAGGAACAGGAGCACGACATGATGAATGAGGTTAATTTTCTCAAGAATGAAGGAGAACGTGCTGATTAGGCTGGGAGGCTGAGGTCAAGTTGCCTGTTTTCTGTGTAAAACCTCAACTCACAGTTTGAATTTGATCGGGGCATCAAACTCAACACTTCAGCTTTTCTGTCTGTAGAATTTTGTACACTTTACTATAGACTGAAAACTACAGTGAAGTTAAAGTACAAATTACTATTTTATAAACTGAAGCAGAACATTCAAGCTAAAAGTGAGCTTTTAAAAAAACATTTTTACTTGTATTTTCAAACACAGGTTTTATGCATTTTCCTTATTTATGTAAAGTGCATAAGAATCCAAAGGAGAGAAAAAAAAAAGTGCGGAGGGCAACTAAAAGCCAACTACAGATACATGGAACCAGCTGCCTCCAAAAAACAGCATCTATTGCAGGCTGTAGGTTGCAGTTCTTTTAATGATTATTGTAGTAAGATACAGTGTTTTTATTAAATAGGCAATAAATTTTCTTTGTTATTAATTCTGTTTTAAGCAGTATCTCCCACTTCATTACCCAACTAGGCTGATCTCAGTATTTTGCAGCAATGAAATGTAAGACTTCATCAAAATTACCCAGAGGAAGATCTGTATCTAAAAGCGCAGGACATCCTCACAGCGTGGAAGAATTTGGGCCTAATTAACACTACTAAATTAAAATTAAACTAAGTTAAACTGTTCTAACAGTTCCCAGCATGCTTTTGGCCTCTGCCACTCTCTCGGGTAACTCCCAGGCACAATTTGGGATGAAAAACATCACAGGGACCGTTCCCAGCTGGCACCTTGCCTGATCTGTGGGCGATGGGAGTTTACCGGTATAGTTGCTTTGCCAGTTGGCCTCAGTTTCCAGGCGTATTCCCCAGTATGATCGACACACTTGTTTGGATGTTTAGCCACTAAGATTGTACTTTTTGAGGTGTTCCAATGTCATATTTGGGGAAGAAGAAGGTTTCTTAAGCTAACAACTCTGGGGAGGTGTAATTTTTTCTGAAGAGAGAAAACAGACAATTAGGCAAAATGATCTTCCAAAGAGCTTCTGTTTCTAGGCTGTGGTGCCCGAAATAAGGTGTGCCCCTTACCGCCTTGATCAGAGCAGCTACACAATTTTTTTAGAGCAGAGTGACCTCAGTGCAACTGTGCCATTCCCTCCTCCCCTCCTGGCTGAAGCAGCTACACCAAAATACCGCCAGCACTTGCTCTTTGATGTCCCACCATCACGAGCTTCCAGCAGGCTCCAGGAGCACCCAGAGGTGGGCAGCATCTCGCCAAAGCACGTTCTGAGGGTGAAGGTTTCGATCAGCCTCTCTATTAGCCCGGCTGGTGCGAGTACTGGATGCAGCCCATTTGAAACTCCATCTAAGAGCCCCAAATCAACTTTTCTGAGGAAAGCATTCAATGTTAATGTCATTACAGCACATGGCATCCTGAGTGTATAACTGAGCCCTTCTTGCCATCAGCAATACACAGTGGCTTACTTCAGCTATGTCTAAACATCCTGCCTGGTAGGGTCTGTGTTGTCATTACGACTATACGCTTAATTAGTCAGGGTCTGCTCTAGAACGCAGTTTGCAATCAGGCCTGTGATTTGATTTAAAGAGATTGATAACATCCCAAAGTCAAAGCTGAAATTTGTCTGCAGGATGCTATGTTACTCCTGTAACAAACTCAGACCTAGGAAGCTACTGAATCAAATTAAGGACACGATTTCTTCTCTTCATTAATTCCTGTTTTCTTATTCTACCTGCATGTAATAATTTCTGTGCTAGTGACCCACAGGACTCCCACAGGTCTGTCCTGCAGGGTGCTGAGTAATCACTTTCCATCCTGATGTCACTGGGAGATGAAGGCATTGAACATCTCATGGAAAATCTGCTTTTAATTTCTGCATTCCCTTTCATTTTTGTCCTTTACATTTTTTTCTGATTTTTATTTATATATAACCTCTGCAAGAGTGTCAACTACATTGACATACTGTAATGTACAAGAAGAAAAGTTACCTTTCTAGCATTAATTGGGTTAGTGAAGAAAATATGCAGCTGAACAGCAATTGCTAATGAAAAAGCCTTACATTACTGCAAACCAGTGCATGTCTGAAATAGAATAGAAGCAAATGATCTAATCAGTCAGAGATTGTTTGCTCCATTTGCAGAGGTATTGAATTCAATTAAAGATTACAATACTTAAAGGAGATCATTTAAATCTCTATTTATAGGAAGCATTTTTTCAAAAAACCGACCATGTTAGTGCTTAAATTGATGGAGTGTGTGCTTCTCAGCAGATATCTAACTAATGCAATATATGATACAAGATAGACATGATACTTCCAGAAAGTTTGTGGAATACTGGCGTGCATGATTTTAGACAAATGAGGTCTTAGTGCTTCTGAAAAAAAAAAAAATGCTTTTCGTTAGTGACTCTGCTCTAAATGAAGGTTTTCCCTACTTGGAGGCTGTGTCATATTTTAACAATGGATGTTTTGGTGATGACAGACATCTTAATTATTATACTTGTAAATGTAGATTTTTCAAAGGGGAGAAAGGTACTCAAATCCTATTGAATGTCAATGGTAGGTGAATGCCTCGTTTTCCTTAGCGCCTTAAAAATCGTCATGCCCCCCCCCCCCTTTGATTCTAATGGCACCTAGAGCTGTCAGCCTTCATGCAAAGCACTGCATAAACACATAGGAAGTGACAGCCCCTGCCTCAAATAGCTTACAGAATAAACAAAAGGTATCAGGTAAGGAGGGGAAAAAAAAAAAAAGAAATTAGGAGGTGGGAGGAAGAGGGAAATAAAGAAAGCATTGTGCTGTTTCCGTGTTAACAAGCAACGTGCGGATTTGCAGCCATCGTGGGAGGGATAGTTTACTGCCTGGTTTTTGATCCAGGCTCTTCAGAGAGCAGCCCCCCAGCTACAGCTGTCCTGTAGGATCACCTCATAGCTTACGGGAGACTCTGGGGCAGGCAGTTTAAGGGCTGGGCTGCCCAGTTTGTCCCAGTTGGGCAGTTGGTGCAAAATTGGCACCAGTTGGGTGGTTGATGAGAGGCTTCCTCTACTTTGCTTCTCACTTTGCCATTGACACTTGGGGGAACCCATGGCCACCGGCGCGGGAGCTGAGGATTATGGAAAGGTCCTTTGCTCCCTCCGCACCGGACGGGAGGAGGCTCAAAATTTTGCATACCTTTATGAGCATGAAAAGAAATCCTCAACCTTAAGTGTTAAAAGAAAAGGACTCCTGTTAAGTGAAAATATGCAGCTATGTGTTGCTAACTCTTGGTGAGCCATAAGTATGCACTGGGACTCAGAAATGACGAATTTAGTCTAAGAATATCATTCTCTTTATGAAGTTATTCAGCAGTACGATACAGTTAAGTTCTTCTTTTTCTTTTTTGACACTTTTTAAAAGTCTTATTTGCAAGTTTTTGTATTCAATCATAAAGGCAATAAACTTCTCTTAAAATTGAAAATAAAGGAGATTGTTTATATATATATATATATATATAGATGTATAACTCCAGAAGCCAGAATGTTAAGTAAAACATCAAGTACTGCAAGGCTTGCAGTAAAAATTGCAAGAGTTGGCAGAAGCAGAAAGGCTTCAAAAGGACTTTGAGTATGGCTTTTGCTTGAATTAGGATAGCACAATCAGGCCTTTAGTATCTCTTTGTCATGGCTTTGTGGATCTGTATTAACTGGAAATCATAAATGAAGTGATAGTAAATCAAGAAGAATACGCTCATTTCTCATCCATTTCTAAGGATTTGATTATGACAGCCCATCCACAGAGCAGCCTCTGCTCTCATGTGTTGGAAACCATTTCTGAAAGTTGTGTGCTGAATAGCTTTTTTTATTTTTCATAAGGGATTCTGGCAGTCCTCTTTGTTCTCATCAGAGTGGGCTCTTATCAATAACACTAAGCCACTTAACCAGCAATTGCAATATACTGTAAGGTGATTGCATGTTTTGGAACAATAGGTACTGATTTTTGGTCAAGCAGAATTAAATTGACTTCATATTAAATTGATGAGCTGAAATTTGGTCAGTTGCCTTGGAGGGCATACATCAGGTGAAGGGTATGTTTCTTTACGTATTGAAGCAGCAGATTTAGATGGTATTCATTGTAGCAGGGACAATGACAGGCTTGGCTCAGTGTCTTCACCTGTAAAACAGAAACAAGCATTTGAAAAAGATAGGGGTGTTTTCCATGGAAAGAGTTCAATTTTAAGAATGGTAGTTGAGCACATAATCTTTACACAGGAGAGTAAACATGAATATATTTTATGGAGATACATTAATCGTTAAATCAAGGTAGTTAATAGGAGGAAGAGGATTTCCACCCATCTCAGTTTAAAGTTATCCACTGTATGGTTTGCAATGCCTGTTCTTATACAAAGGGGTTGGGTTCCTTCCGTGCCTCTGCACTGCTGCCGCTTTTTCCTCTGGATTTTCACACCAACCAGTCCACAGTTCATCGGCCCCAGTAGGCAAAGCTCTTCCCAGGGGTATGGTAAATCACAAAGATTTGACTCAACAGATGCTCACTAGTGTAAAGTGAATCCCATCGCTTCCAGCATCACAGTGCTCGGTGCCCATATACGCTCGCTAGATGATAGAAACTGGGGAATTCAAGTGTTAAGGATAAATCTCATTTGCAGTAGGATCTCTATGCAAATATGGTAGTTGTGGAAGTGCTCATGTTTTAATTGCAGGTAGATGGAAAAATAGCTAGGTACATGAAACCTATGCCCTTTTTTTGCCCCCTTTTTTTTTTTTTTTAAATATCATACTACGCGTTTTTAGTTTCTTCTGGTGATCTTTGATAATTTGATTAATTATTTTAAACCATAATTGTTTGTTAATACTGACACTTAAGTAAGATCTCTAAAAAATTGAAATAGGATAGAGTGAACACTAAAATTCTCTACCTATGTTTTAATATTTGCTACCTGATCACATCTGACTTTCCCATTCTCCTACAAAGTATTTTCATATTGAATACTGGCTCTTCGGTTGGAGTATTGAAATTATATAAATAGGGTGGCTTTAGAAAAGCAGCATTCAGCACACTCGCATGTTGGGTTGGTTCATTGGTTTCTTGTTTTCAAGTATGACTTATGTGATCGCATGGTTGTCTGTCTGTCCTCCTTAATAAGTACTGAATCCCTTGACCAATTCAGTCAAATCTGTCTTTGGCATAAAGATTTCAAGGACATTAAGCTCCCAGAGAAGCCAAATTGCACGAGTTCTCGTGCCCATCCCGGTCTTCTGCTGCATATTACAGGGCCATGTTTGGCCCTGGTTTGTGTTTAAAAAGCAAAGATTAAAAAGAAAAACAAAGTGAATGTGTGTTTGGGATGAGGTTTTCAAAAGTTCCCTCAAACTCATTAATGTTTCTGTATTACTTCAATGTTTTTGAAAATCTTATCCTAAGACACTTATATAGAGAGAGATACTATAACAGTGTCCTTAACGTGTAAGTTAGCTACTTGAGAAATACAAGCTTTTGTGCATGTAGCCTTGCCATTGAAGTCCTAAATAATAGCGATTGTTGTTAGCTTTATAGTCTACCGAGAATTTTGCCTCTGAAACCAGAGCTTTGTGTCAAACTCAGAGGATAAGACTCGCTGTTAGTTGTTGTTAGCGTTCGTTAGAGTGGAGGGGTTCATAAAGGCAGTTTGTAGCACAGTGGGCCACCAAAGGTAAATCTTAACCAGTTGCTTGGGAAACTACAGGCATAAAAACGCCTGGACCTGATCAGCAGTGATACTTCACACCTACTGCACTCTACAGTCCAGAGAAGACCGACTTCTGCGTGGGCTGCTTTGCCTTTAGCTCTGCTGTGGATTACCTTCAAGAAGCACCAGTGGGGTCTCTCTAAAACCTTGAGCACTGCTTTGAAAATCCCCCCTACAGCGTGTACGCACAGGGGAAAAAAAAAGTTTGTGAATTAAATTACAACATTGTTAGTATCCAAAGGACGTCAAGACACTTGTCTAAATTGTTGATTAATTGGTTGCAAATCAAAGTTTCTTTTTAAGTTCAATTTGGGAAAAATGGATCTGAGGTCACTTGCAGCTTCAATTTTTGTTGTTCTCTCCTGTCCAAATGACCAAGCTCATTTATTACAAAGTTTGCTTTATTGTGTGTTTTTTTTAACCCAGATCAGTTTATCCAGTCTCAAATTCTGAGTCATTACAGTTTTTAAATATGGTGAAATTTAGTTTTCAAGTAGAGCAAACGTAATCTTGATACCAGCATTTTTCCCTAGCACACTGCTTTTCTTTTTTCTTGGGAAAAGTTGCTCATGTCACGTTAGCACTGTAATATTTCTAAAATGGTATCTCATGGCTGCTAAGCAAAGTCACACCCAAACTGAGCCAGCGATTTGTTCTTGGAGAAATATTTCTCTCTTATTCACGGGCTCTTTCTTCCAACCACTTTCTTAGGAGGGGTCCTCCCATATGAAGCGGTGCTTGGTCCTGTCTCATACCCTGTGTCCGTCCGCCGTCCCCCCTCACTGCCTCCCCGCACACTAACCCAACATCATTACATCAGGATTATACGGAAATGGGGTTGTTTCACCCAGGTGGAACGAGAGGCTGTTGCAGAGTTGGTGACCCGTAACCGTACAGTCACGTAGCTGTTAGGCACTTTTCTGCATTTGGGATGGCTGAAAAAGCCTGGGTGTGACAGGCACTGCTGATTTTCAGCAGCCTGGCAGTATAGAAATCCTGGCGTTGTGTCCAAGAGCTGCTGTTCTCCTGTGAAAAGATGGTGAGAGTCGTTCAGTCCTCTTACCATTCATGGGAGCTGTGGTAAGCCTGAAGACCTCGTTCACCGTTTCCTTCGGTGAATTTCTATGGCTGAAGTACTGTGTGTTTTACGCACTCGGCTCACACAATTTCCTTTCAGAAACCACGTAATAATACATTCTTTTTTTTTTTTTACTTTTATGTGCGATTCCTCAGAGCTGAGGGAAAGAAAGGCAGATTGACTTGGGTGTGACTCTCCTCTCCCAGTGGTGGGTACCCACTTTGGGTTCCCACCTCCAAGAAAGCACACCTTAAATGTGTTGCTACGCTGCCAGACCTCCCCCGGCATACAGCAGCAAATTATCTGTCCTGCTGCTGCTGTGGCAAACGATGATTGCAATAGGTTCCATGCTACAGGTACATGATTGGCGCTCAGGTTAATTACTGCAGGTTGCAGTGTTCGGTGTGCTTTTACGTATGGCTGGCAAGGACCTATCTACAGCAGTAGGTTGTTTGATGTTTTGTTGAACATCAAACATGTATCAGAACTTTTCAAAATGTAGGCGATACAACCATGTTATATACTGGAGGTTTCCTCTAAACATGATCGTGACAGTAGCGTGTGACGCCTTTCTGCTCACTTAGTGTTATTAAGACCAAAGCTTCATTCACAGGCACGTCTGTTTCATAGACTGCAGATCACTTCCTTTAATGAATAATTCTTGGGACTATGTTTAGTTAGTAAGCTAGTATAGAAGGTTTATTCAAAAACCATTTGCTCCCTCCCCCCCCCGCCATGGGTAGTACCAACATCCTATGTCTGTCTTGAATAAATCAATAATTATTTTATGATTTATTTAATTTAATCTGTTAGCTAAAGTTGTCTTTATGTATTTGGTTCCACTTGGTATTCAGCAGTCGATCTGAATAGCTGGCACTTACATTTTGTATATATACGGGCATTGCTTCAGACTTAGATACTTTCTAATAGTTATGTCTCCATGCTCTTTACCTAGAAAATTTGCAATTCTGTTACAAAAAAATTTTGCATGCAGGCAGTGTGTTATTTCTTTGCGTAGTTTTCCTTTCATTTAACCGCTCTCTGTTGACATGTCCCTTTTTTTTGCAGTATGGTTTTGCAAGCATATATATATATACACACACTTACAAAAGCCAGATTACGTTATTAGATTGGATTTTTTTTTAATGCAAAGGTGAACAGTAAAGTCTCTGAAGTGACTTAAGGAAGAAACCTGTGAGACTTGCCAGTTTCTCCCAAGAGGGAACATAAACGATGGGCAGGGACATCTTCACTGAGGAAGAGAAGAACTGGATCTAACTATACAACTCTCTCCTAGAAGAGCATAGAAACATAGACTGAGAAATAGGAACCATTTCCTTAAAATTCACTCTGGAGGGTAAGACAATATATTGACCAATTAAACAGAAATCAAAGACCTAGGTCTGTATTCTGACCTGGGGGAAATGATACCATCTTCTTCCAGTTCATCTCCATTAATAAATTGAGTACTTCCCTGCTGTGAGATGACAATGGGGTGAGGATGAAATCCATTAATGGCTTTGATGTGCTCAGATAGATTGTTAAGGATTATGTCTGTACCTAGAAACACAGAAGTGGAAGTACCAGGTTTTAGGAGAACATGTAGCAGGTAAATTAGAAGTAGTTCTGGAAAGAGCAGAAATTATATGGGAGGAAGGCCGTGTGAAGAGATTGCATGATGCTGACATACCCTCAGATCCAGGAAGAAAACAAAGAAAAAAGGCTTACATGGGGAACAAAACATTTGAAGGTATAATGTACTATATTATCTTGCTACATCTTTTAGTCTAGCCAC
Organism: Haliaeetus leucocephalus; assembly: GCF_000737465.1. NCBI lineage: Eukaryota > Metazoa > Chordata > Aves > Accipitriformes > Accipitridae > Haliaeetus > Haliaeetus leucocephalus. Next base: position 4,435,496 of record NW_010973013.1, on the reverse strand, counting down.
ATACTAAATGTTTGGGATTTTGTGGGTGGATTCTGCCAAGAAGAAAGACTGAAGAGGTTGACAGGGTTTTTGAAATGCCCATCAGCTTGCACGACGTTTTGCTCAGCCCCCAGCATCACACTATAAATATAGAGAACACATTTATTCTGACATTTTTGTGATTTAAAAGAAAGGATGAGGTCAGAATAAATGGCCTTAGACATATCTTAAATGACATTTGCATACTGTTTTCAGGTTTTTAAAGCAGGGCTTAGTATCTGTGCTGAGTAGATGCTGTGATAATGCTGGGAACAGCAAGAGTGAGATTCTGATGTCCATGTAGCCATAGGTGACTCCACTGACTAATAGATTCAAGAGTTGATCATTTGCTTTTCTCTTCCTATCCAGATTCTCTTGTGACTTTCGCAAATGTGCTGGCGTTAATAAGTATAAAGCCCTAAGGGAACATTCCCCCTTCCTTCTGTCCCTTTCTGGTCATATCTTGGGAAAACGAGTGTAGATCCAGCCTCCATGTTTCACAAGGCCACAAATTCACTAAAATTAAGTGTCTGGGAGATTTACCAAATGCTTTAGGGAGATTCATCTAGACTGAATGTGTTCAGTAAAGCTGATAATTCCTTACATTAATACTAAGACTTAGTTGTTTAATTCCAGGCTCCCAGAGGTATGGAATACGACAGTCTGAATACATTTATTGTAGGTGTGATGGACTTGCTAATTAACTGATTTAATCCATACTGAAGCATTATCAATACCTTTGTATATCATGCCACAGTGTAGGATAGCAGTGGTAGCTAGATGTGTGTTGCCTTCTAAAAATTACAAGTATTTGCATATGTATTTGAGTGTATAAACATAATTTTTTAGTTACATATTTGTGGTGTTGTCCAATTGCAACTAGGATAGCATAAACACTTAAAATATTTTCCTGGTAATGTCATTGACATTAACATTTCCTCTCCCTGAGGTAGATGCTGGTAGCTTGAATCACCATGTGCAGGAATAGTCTAAGAAATAATATTTTTCTGGAATAATCCAAACAGCCATATTACAATTAAAAGAGAGATAAAGGCAGTTGGCGCATTTTCTTTATGAAATGGCAGTCACAGTTGAAACCGTATGCACAAGCGGCAGGAGAGGAAGGGTCAGGATGTGATTATTGTTTTCCTCAATGAAATGATTGATGGAAGAATCATTTGGGATTACCCAAAATAGGTTTTCTGTTTTGATCAGCAACAGAACAAGAACAAAAGAAAAGAAAATCTTTTGCTCAAATCTATTTCTCGTTGAAATTTTATTTTTTATTCTTTATGGTTAAGTTCAGGCAATTCTGGGGAAAAAAAAAAAAGATTCAAAATGAAAATTCAAACAAGACAGTGTTTAAAAAATGTTTTGAGTGTATTATATTCATCTAATTAGACATAAATCTGTAAATGGCTGAGATCAGCCCAGTGTTTTCAATCAACTGTCTGAAAAGCTTTACAAATCTGTTGTTGCAGTGCCTCCTCTGTAATTGTAACTGACCTTGTCATTTAAACTTTTGCAATAGTTTTTGTCATGCTATGAGTCCCCACCGAAATAGAGACCATTATCTATTTTTTCAGTGTTATACAGGTAAGCCTTTAGAGGTAAGCCTCTAAAGAAATTCCTACAATGTGGGGCTAAACACTTAATTTAATATCTTCATATATTAAAAATAGCTATCAGCTTGCTTACCCTGTGAATATATTAAAGTGCTTTGTTTTTCCATAAGAGGGAGTTAACAGATGTCTGACATGATAATTCCACCATATGGCGATTTCATTTTCTTTCTAGTGCAATATTAAAATGATAATGATGAACACTGAGTAACATTGTTAATCTGAGTAGGTGGAAGTTTCACCAACGTTTAAGAAGCAACAAGGGGTGATTTTAACTTGGCATTGAACTTCACAAGAGGTATATTGTGGTTTTCCCTCTTTAGTCCTGGGTTGATGGTAAAATGAGCTAGATCGCCTAACAAGATTTCACCACCTCTGAATTGCAGGATGCTTCTAGTGGTGAGGACAATAGCCCTGTCCAAGGGATGCTCATGGGGTAAATACTCTGTTTTCTGAAAACAGTGAGCAGGAGAGCTAATGCATTGCCTCTGTGTTTCTTTCACATTATTTCTATTTATCAACAGTTACTATAGATCTCTCAACATCAAAGCGTACCATTTGTCTTATGTAAAGTTTATCCCTCTATGTTGGCGCTATATGAAAAGTCTTGGATTTGTCAGATGAGAAGCCTGAGCTGTGACCTGTTGAAGGTTAGGAGGGTATTCTAGGAAAGTATTAGCTCCTGCTTGCCGTATTCCTGTGCTCTTCCCAAGGCATCTGCTATTAACCATTATGAGGAAAGAATACCAGGCTAGGTGAACCTTTAAACTGACCAGGTCTGGCCATTTTTATAACATGGTGTGGCTTCTTTTTTTGGGGTTTTTTTTTTCTGCTTTTCTGAACATAGATGCTCAAATTTCAATTAATAGTTAGGTTTTAAGTACACAGTTTCCCCAGAATTATTTGCAAACTTTGCTCATACTGATCAGCTGACTAGCAAAACAAACAAATGGCAGGTTTTCCTTTTGGCAAAGCAAGTTCATCAGTAAGAAACTGTACCCATATGACCTAGGTAGATGGAGCCAAGGGGAAAAAAAAAAAAAAAAAAGAGAAGCATTAAAGAAACTGTATTCAGGTATTTCAGTCAGGTAACAAGGAGGGTCTGTATGCCCATGGAAGAAAATAGGAAATTAGAGTAAAACTCTCAGCTGGCATTCCCTTACCTCCTCCTTGGTGAAAGAAAAGAAAAATGCAGTGGCATGGGTGAGAGTCACAGCGTGAGCATCATTTTATATACCAATGCTATAACAGTAAGATAGAGCTGTAATGCTGCATTATCTGAGTATTGGCTGTAGTAGTTGAAATTGCTTTATTTTGTTTCAGTAGTGTAAAAGGAAATTTTATAAAATTTATTGCCGATGAACAAGGCATACGAGATTTTTCAGATGATACCTTTGGGCCTGAATACACAGAACAATTCCTATTCAAGATAGCATTTAAATATATGTGGGTTCTTTTAAACATGTGCTTAAGTAAATGCTGGAATTGGACGGGATTTAAACACGTGCTTTTCAAGTCTTTTCTTGAATGACCAGCCGAATTAGAAATAACGCTGCCCATTCTGGTGCCATCTTACCCTAGGACTGAACTAAAGGTAAAAGCTGAATCAGTTCTCATTCATTCTCTACAGAAGGAGGAGTTCTGTTTTCTTTCATTTTTCTAATTAAAATGTGACATGAGGTCTGATTCTGGTATCTGAGCCACTGTTTTGTAACAAAAATCTGAAATTAGTGAATTGTTTTATTTCTGTCCAGGTTGGGTGTCTGTGAATTACATTCTACAAAACCTTGCCCACAGGTGATAGGGCATGTAAAGTGCAATCTGATTTGCTCATTTTAAATAGCTCATTAATGCCAACATTCTCTTAATTGTGGTTCTTTCTGACCAGCAGAGCATTTACTGGTGATCTGCAGAAAAGATGGCTCATTACTTTCTCGGCTCTGCTCCATTTTTTCCACTTGCTGTACCACACTACTGATGGTTAAAAAATACATGAAAAACTGACAGAATGTTCTCCTACATACTCTGCTGCCGTATTTGCCACAAAAGCCTGTATTTAACTTCCTGTGGGAGAGAAGTGATCTGTGGGATCTTGAATAGAAGGTGTTTAAGGGCTGCGAGGCCCTTCTTTATAAAGATGACGTTTGGACAATGAAGACATTTTGAGGAGTTACATAGATAAATTAATCTTCTTGGAATATCCCATAGTTATAACAGTCCTGGTGAAGCTGAAGAAGTTACGGGGTGCTAGCACATAAAACATGACTACACCCAACCATGAATAAAAGCATAGCTCAGACCTGCCAATATTATGGCATATTATGGTATAATATAAATTTTGGTATAACTTTCCCCAGTACGAGCTTCCATGACTCTCTCCAAGTTCCTAGCCTCTGACTTTGAAGAAGAGCTGGGATAAATGTGGCTGATTCTGCTACTTAGGTCAGTCCTTTCTGCCAAGGCTGCCAGCAAAGCTCTCATTTAATGCTGGAAGCGGTGGGTTTTTCACTTGCGCTCTGGGAACTGGAGTGAAAACACCCATTGAAAGCACGGAGGGTAACAAGCAGACATTGCACAGAATAACTTGCAGCCACTATTGACCAAGAGGAAATTGTAACTCATGAGCTAGAGAGGATGAACTTCTGTTGCAAATTCCCTGGGCTGTGCTGGCAGGTTCCTTAGTATTGTCAGAGCTCCCACATTTTTGTTTCTTTGAGAGGAAGTGTTTCTCAAAGAAGGACAAAAAGCTATTAGTGCAATTGAAAGCAGCCAAATAGCTAATTCTTAAAATTTTGTTTTAATTACAAATGAATATGCTCTGAGAGTTGGATCAGAAATGTGTATTATCCTGGCACCAGAAACGGACAGAAATTAAAGGGTAACAGATCCTTGACTTTGGCTAAATAAACAAAACTGTTTAATGAATGCTTCGTACATTGAGCCAAATTCTCAGTCGCAGCGGTACACCTCTGTTGACTTCAGTTATGGGCATCAGCGTAGCTGAGAGGAGAATGTAAATCACAAAATTGTTTCTACGCCCTACCTCGGAGCAGACTGTGTTTTCAGAAGACATTCATCACTCTCTTTAGAAATAAATTTGCAACAAGCCAAATGATGAGTTTGAAGCATAAAAGAGGGAAGCTAAAAGTTAAGGGTGACAGCACCAGAGGCTAGGGAGACAGTTTTGACTGGAAGAGCAAGAAAAGCTTGAAACAAAGGCACATGCGTGGATTTAACATACTCCACCGCCATCACCAAGACAGACAAAGCTGTGCAAGAAAAAAGAAAGCAGGTGCTGGCGAGCTGAGAATTTCAAATGAACAATGTGCAAAGAGGCAGCAAACCACCTGGGTTTGCAGTCAGTCCCCTCAACCACAAACTACTCAGCTGGGTGCCAGTATTGTGTGCTATGGCATATGCAAATGATCCAAGATTTAGGTCCAAAGTTAATGTTCATTTATACACGACAAATTAAGAGCAATAGATTCGTAGTGGGATAAGACGCTCTTTCCCCTGAATATCATCCTGTCATTTCAGGCAGCGCGTTTAATTTGCTGACTGATTTTCTGATTCAGATATTGTCAGTCCTTGAACGTTGCCTGAAGACACGCGGGACTCGGCACAGTTGCCTACACAGAGGCGTCAAGTGCCATTTCAGGTGCCCTAGGTTATCTGACACTTGCCCAGGGGTTGCAGATGTGACACAGGGCTTGCGGGAGCCCTGTGCCCTTCTGGAGGGGGGATGAGGGGCAGCCGGCGCTCCCTGGGGTGTCAAAGGTGGGCACGCTGCTGCGAAACCGTGCCCTGACCATTAAAGGAGCTTTTGTGGCAACGAGAGGATCCTCCCTCCAAATTTTCTAATGTTCTTTTGCTCAAAATAGGATCATGCTCCTACCAAAGTAATGGCAATAATACTAATATTTGACTTTTAACACATCCTTTCCAATCAGTGTGCCTCTGTGGCTTTTGCGAAGGAGATTGGATTACTCCGCTTATTTTGCAGAGACACAGAAGCCCAAGTGACTTGTTCAAAATCAGCAATCAGCAGAGACAGGGCATGGGAGAGCTCAGGTCTCCTGAGGCCACCTTTGTAGTTAAAAGCTGTATTTGACACAGACGAGTTTCACCGTATAAAATAAGTCGGTAAATGGTTACAGATTTACAACACACACAACCCTGAACTGCATTAATCAGGTTTGTCGTGTTTTTTTTAAATCATATAGCTGAAACTATTTCAGGTTAAGCTGCAGTCCTCATTTTCAAACAAACAGGTTTTTTTCTTCTCTTATGTGAGGGGGGGGGAGGTAATTGTATTTTGTATGGTGATAGGGGATTTGTGCCGGCTTCAACCAGCTGCTCAAATCGGCGGTAACAGTCACTGGCCTCCCCCACCACCATCGAATAAAGAGCTGCTGCTGAGTCTATTTCTCAAGCTTAAGCCAAATTGCTTTGAAGGCTTGTGAAATTCAATTTGCAAGAGAATGGAGGGATCCTCTCCATGTAATTTCAAAATGGGGAAAATAATAATTGCTTTTACTTCATTCAGAGGATCCGCATAGGTAAAGCGGCAGCATCCTTTGGGCCCCGAGAGGTTGACCCTGCGCCTGCCAGCGATGCTGGACCCTGCATCTTTTTGCCACAGCCGTTCCCTTCGTTGGCTGAGAGGCCGGTGCGTCGTCGTTCTATCTGCTTAAGGCAGTGCTTTGTATCTCGACAAATTGCACGGAAAAAGGGTTTCATTACGGTAACTCTCTCTTTAATTGACTGCATTTGTATTTGTCTCTTCAGCATGGAAGATAATCCTGTGTATGGATAGTCAGGCTTGATCTCAGATTTATAAGGTGTTTAGATTTGTTCTGTTCAGTAGAGAACATGTAAGTATTAGCGGATTTTTTTACAAGTCTCCTGTTAGGAGCCATCCTTGATCCTATGGCTGCCTTGTCTGCCGGTAATCTTTTTCCGTGCCTGAAGAGCTGACAAAAGCATCTGGGCCTCCCTGGCAGTAATTAGGGCGAGCTAACTGCCTGCTGTGCTGAAAAGCAGCTCTGAGATTTGAGGAAATGCAAGTGCAAAATGCAAACTGGCTGGCATGCCAATACCTTGTTTCCTTTAGACAAAGGAACCGCTGCATTCAGTTGCATTTAACTGCGACCGTTATCTTGTTGGGGTTTTTTTTAACTCAAAAGTTCTGCTAAACTCAGGTGTTATCTTGAGAGCTCCAAGCTCAGAGTAAGGTGGGGGTTTTTTCTCTGTTGCACAGCTGTAAATCTAGAATTGCCTTCACAAATTAATCAAAAGCCTTCAGTTTTCAAACACTGCATTTTAAAAAGCTAATGGAGGAACCTTCCTCTATCTAAAAACTTTATTAAGACTTACAACAGCAATTCCTTAGTCAATCTCTTGATGTCAAGTCATTAGGCACTAAGTATTTATGCAGTTTCCTCCAAAGTGAAACTTAAACATACGTAAAGGCTGTAGGTGGAAAAAAGATAACCTCAGGCTGCAATCTAGTAATTTTGTGTCCAGGAAGCCTACCTTCTTTAAAAGAGATTGAACAGGAACATGAGAAGGGACTGCTTATAACATATATTTTACTAATACTCCCAGCAGCCTCTGTGCACTTGTGCTCTCAGGTTTGAGCAGCCTCGCTTACCCCAGGATGATTTGCAAGCTGAGGGTGTGAGTGAGTGGCGGGTTGTGAATGACCGCATCCCCAGCAAAAAGTTGGGGGAGCAGCAGCTAGGTCTGGCAATTTATCTACTTGGATATGGATTTTTTTTTTTTTTTTCTATAGGAAGAGAATAATGATGTAATTTGTGAGCAAAATCCTGCCTGGCGCCTGTGTAGGCTAGGTAAATTAGGCCAAAGTAGCTTGTTCCTTTTCTCTAGTGGACTTTTGCAGAGGCTGGATGCAGTTTGTGATCTTTTCTTTGAACACTGACTAGCGTGTGAAGATGCCCTAAGATCCTGCTTTGTCTACGAGACCCTTTCTGTGACAGATGTTTGTTACTCTTGACATTCCTTTCTTTGCTATTCATTACAGTGCCTTTACAAGGGCTCTGTTCTACTCCTAAAAGCTAAAGCAGCATCTTGTGATTTAAATGGTCAGAAATACAAATTTGGCATTAGAAAAGAACAGATTTTGTGTTCTGTAAGTCACCTGAAGACTTTTCTTTAAGTCTTCGTCTGACTCTATGGCTTCTTGATTATCACATCCCCTTCTTGCATCACTTCTCCTGTTGTAGCATCATCATGCTACAACACTTCTTCTTTCTCTATGGGAAGTAGCATCCCCTCCCTCATCGTAAGGGGTACAGTGTCAGTGCTCCACCATAGACTGGCTGACAGCAGGTGCTGTTAAGTCCTGCAATTATTTTTCTTTCTCTCTTTGGAGGTAATTATCAACAAATCTTGAGGCTGGTGTTTTTTTGTTGTTTTTTTTTTTAAGATTATAAATGCATTTGCCACAGCACTGCACCTTTGCTGTCACTTATGCTCAGTTCCACCACGGTGTGCCCTGAATCTGTTTTGTGATACATGACACAATTATATCTCAGGGAGATTTGCTCTTCCCTTCCCTATGTTGTATGATTAATTTATATGCAGTCAGTCCATGCTTGGAATGAAATAAGTTTTTCATCTTTCTGCCTTTCTTTACATTTTTGTGCTCAGTGGTTTTTTGAGAGGGAGTTTTCCACAAAGCTGTTTTGGAATTCATTTTCACTGAGAAGCTTAGTTAAATAATTGAAACAGCCAAAAAATGGCTTAAAAAAGGGTAAAATGTATTTTCTTGTTTTGCGTCATGAACAGCTGAGTTTGAATACAGATGCAGACACTAAAGTAAATTAGATTATCTCAGTTCAGTATTCTGCACCACAGTTCCAATCCCCATCATTGTCCCAATCCCCATATCTATAAGATGGAAAGATTAAGTAATAATGAAGACATGTCACTGCACCTGCTTTCACTGTATCAAGCTACATACAGTAAATTCACCCGTAGTTTCATTTTTCCCCCTCTGGCATTATCTGTTGTTCACGGCTCCCAGCTGAGGGCCTGATCTAGATCTCCAAAGACTCTAAAACCACATTTCTAATCATTGCCTGTTCATATTTGCCTACAGATTTTGAAAACAAGCTGCTTTTAAAGGTCTGTCTAGATAAAGTAAACTAAGCATTTGAGTTGATGCGTGGCTTTATTTGTTAGAAGACCATTTAACCAGAACACTGGTTAAATGGTGAACATCTGGCACATAAGGCGGTTTAGTGGCTGCAACATTGCGACCGGCATGGGCACGTTTTCAAAGGCTGTGGTAGAAAAGGTTTCACCAAAATAAGGGTTTTAGGTACGTGTGTAGACTCTGAGTCCACAGGAGCCACCCCACGACGGCAGAGAGAGCTTGCATGCTACTCCGTCCACGGGAAGGCGGTGCATTTGCTCAGCAGCTCTCCTACAGCAGCTTCTGGACCTGCCTGTTACCTCCGATGCCCTTCCAGCTCAGCGTGGCAGCTAGCTCCTGCTGGCACAGCTCCGAGTCCCCGAATCACTTCTCAGGATAATACAGACAAGATGAACATACGGTGGGTGATGTGATAACAGAGGAACTAAACCCATGAAAGGGCTGTGAGTCCAGAAATAAGGATCAAAATGTCATCCGTTGCGTTGCTATGCTCCTTGAATAAATTACAGCCACGTCAAAGCTGTGTTTTGTTTTGGCACTGACGTGCCCTTTGATTTGCAGTCTCTTTCTCTATTCCAACTTATTCTTTTTCCCTCTCTAAATTGTTCTCCTCCTCTATCAATCAGCACTGTTTATGCAAGAATGGTGCATTTTTTTAATTTTTTTTTTTCTGCTTCACTAGTACATACTGTGACGATGTTCCCCTTTACTGTCCTCCAGCTGTTTTTCTTTCTTCTTTTTTTTTTAATGTCAGATGGCCCCTTGCTGTTAAGGTCATGTGCCATCAGCCTCGCTGGAGAGTCTGAGTTCCATGGCAGCCATATAATTGACTTGGTATCATCTCACTGAAAGGTCACAGTGTGCTTTGGAGGGTGCTTTTCCCTTGTCTTAGTAGTATTTTGGATAGGTAATGATGTTTCATGCAATTCCAGACTCTCAGTTTGAATTTACAGTTTTTCTTTTTCTCTAAGTGGAAAATAGATTTCATATTAAGCATAACTTATTGTATTCAACAGCTGCTATTATGATGCATCAAAAATGGCCTATCAGGATTGATTCGTTTACATTGAACCACAGCATCTGAAATTTCCCCACGTATTTCTGTCCTCATCTGCCCAGGTCTGAAGCCCTTGGCTTTGGAAATGAAGCCGTGTGAGATGAGGTGTTAGGGAGTGGGAGGGAAGAGTCCTACAGACCCTGTAGCTCTTCCTGGCTTCTGCTGATGCTTTTATGAATACAAGGAGAGTTCTGCAGATGAAAAGCACGGCAGCATGTATCTGGAGATTAAAATTCTCTTTGAGTGCTGAAAACAACTCTTGTTCCCTGTTGTCCTGCAGTGGCCTAGACCCAAAGTTATCCTTCAGCTTGGTGCTGTCTCCTGCAGTTGCAGCAGTGAGGATGTTTCCTGTTGTTTCCAGAAAAGGACCAAATGTCAGCCCTTCTCCATGTATCAGTAGTCCAGGCATTGATTTGTTCCTGGTTCTTCTTCTGCAGCAAGTCCCTATCTTTTTAGGTGATGCAACCAAAACATGAATAATAGGAGAAGTACTTCAAGATAAATGCTATTAAAAACTAGGCGCAACCCTTGTAGCATTGCCATAATGATGATAACTTTTTTTTTTTTTTTAACCTGTCTTTTAGTATCTGCAACTTAGAGTTCACATTGTCAGGTTTTACTCTGCAGACCACAAAGCTAGAAATTCAGCTTTCTAAAAATGGAAATGAGATTATGATATATGCATTTGCAAAGGCTGGAGTTCAGAGAACAGTGCCAGATACCATAAGACCTGAAGGTCTTACAATGAAAATTAGCCACACGTGTATGTACTAGAAAAGATTAGAACAATGGTTTCACGGGACTGTCGCTATAACATTTTATTAATACACTAATAAACCTAAACTTTGGAAATGGCGGGTACTTTCATCTAGAATAATTATTGTAATAGAAGACTTCCTGGGTCATTTTTATTGTTCTCCTGTGGGGCTGAAGCTGTTCTGGTATAATGGAGTTTGCATATTCAAGATATTTTAAGACCTATGAGAAGGTCATATGTTAATAACAAACGGTGAGTCTGAACAGCTCCGCTAGGCTCTGTTTTATAGCTTGTCTTTGCACATAAGTGTAAGCTTCAAAAGAATAATAATGCCCAAGCCAGTAAATAATATATCAGTCATCCTTGCTAATCTAGAAAAACTGTGCACGCTAGTTAAGCCTATAGATATTAACTCCCTCCATTGTCTGAACAGAGACCGTTCTAAATCATTTGCTTCATATAACAGATTATGAATCAACTGCTGTGAATTGGGGAGTTCTGGTGACTTCCATTTTATTAGATTTAATCTTTCTCCTGTCATGGGTGTTCCAGGGAACCGGGTCTCTTCGTTATGGCCCCCTGTTGATGGCAGAGATGTATTCCCTTGCAGGAAAGCTTCTCCTGCAAGCTGTAAATTGAAGTTGAGACCTAAATTTATTCCTTCTAATACCTCATGCTGAATGGCCGAACTTCAAACTAGTCCCATAGCATCAAATTTGCTGTTAGTTTGACAATGTTGCATTTCCAGTATTTATCTGAACCACATAGTTTAGTGCAAAGTATCCCAACTGTTTTCTGTAGATGCTGTGCTTTAAATAATACTTATTCTATTCACATATTTTATTAGCTATCAAGTAGTTTGTATGCCAGTTGGTGTTCTGAGGTTTGCCCAACATGTTTTATGGTTGTATTGTACTGGGTTTGAGTGTTTATACCTTGCTGATGCTCCATCTTTTACATAAGCCTGGCAATGTAGTGTATATATATATATCATTCAAGATGTGATATTTGATTTTATTTCGTTTTTCTGGGCTATCATTTTCAAACACCACCAAAAATTGCCTTGATTTTGTCAAAGAAGAGTGCATTTGAGTGATAATCAGAACAAGGAATGAGAAAAACCTGAATTTAGCAACCCCCAGGCATTTGAACAGCTTCACCTAACCATTTTTGCCCTTTCAATAATGCCTTACAGTTTTTGCAGATGTCAGTGAAGTCCAGTGAGCTTACATATGGAGGAGACTGCAGTAACTTTGCAGGGTTTTTCCCCTTCTTTTTCTGTCTGGACAGGTTTGGGGTTCTTATCCGTTTTTGTCCAAAGAGCAGATGTCCTTATCTTTACAGTACAAAATGCAGATGAGAAGTCAACGTCTTTTTTGATGTGGCTGGCTCAGTTCAATGTATATTTGTCTTAATGGTTGTAGACACTCAAAGTGCTTTGATATGAGAGGTTGCAAAGAACCATCCTGTCAGTAGTTACAAGTGGGATCGTGACTCAAGCCTGATTTCCAGTGCCTCCTACTCCTGTTTTCTGGAAAGCAGGTACTCTCAGGCTCACATGGGACCAGCCTCTGTCTCTCTGCTGAATTGCAGTGCTGTAAATGGGAGTAGCCGCGTGCGTAGGCATCTGGAATAAAACTACATCGGTAAAAATGCAAGCAGAAATTTTGGTCGGTTTCCTTAGTTATGTGGGGAGAAAAACTTGCCATTGAAAATCCTTTTATGTATTTTAGCCACTTCACAAGAGACTTGTGAAGGCGCTTTTTTTTTTTTTTTTATTTCCCTTCTTTACTTTTATTATATATTTCTGCTTTCAGGATCAAGCATTTCTCCTGCCTATGTGGCCTCTCTTTGACAAGTCTGTTCTTCTAACCAGCTGTGTCAGGCTTCAGAGATGCTTTTAGAAACACCTGTCCTGTGGTATAGAGGCTTGACAGTCATTCAATTTATATCCTTTACTAGTTAAACTCATGAGATTCAAGTGTAGGGTCAAAGCCAAAGTGTTCCTTAATTTTTTTCTAGCATTGCTGCCAGCCAATCTTAAAATAGAAACTTTCTCCCAGAGTATTAATATTAGTGCACAGAGAGGCGTGCTAATTGTGCAGAAAGATGAAACACGAACCTTTCAACTTGCCTTACCATCTTTCTCCTGTCCTCAGCTGCTAAACCTTTTCATTTCTGTGCATCTTTAGCTCTTCACGGTTACTCCGCATTGGACCCATAACAGTGCACCATACTTCTCCTAGGTGCTAGCTCCTACCCCAATGGATAAACCCAACTGATGAATGACCTTGTCTCTGCCTCTCCGATAGTTTCTTTTTGTCCCACATGTATGAGAAGAGTTACTTTCACAGAACACAGGACTTAAGAGTATTTTTGCCTAGTAATACATAACAAAAGTCCCCCTTAAAGGAAAGCATCCTTGTTCACAACCAGTAATGAGATTTTGAGTTCTGGAGATGCCAAAGAGATGGCTCTCAGGAGCAAAGCCATTAGTGTGCTGATGCCATGACTAGGTCAGCAGGTGAGCAAAGCTGCCCTGTAGCCCATCCACATGAACCACTAGCCACGAGATCCGTAGTCCCACATGCACTGCCAGAGTGCAGATGTTCTCCATTGCCAATCATCCACAAAGGAAAGACCTCACTTTAGAGTTTCCTGTCCCTCAACTGGGAAAGAGATGTCATTTTTATGCCTCTGTGTCACTGAGGCTTGAAAGGCCTTGGGAACACGTAAAATAAAATCCATTTGGGATTTTGAGGTTTGTTTGTTTTTCTTTTCTCTTCAAATAGCCTGGGGCTAGTATTCTCTGCGATCCCTTAAATAGTAACCACATAGGTTCAGTTTTAGCCTCCACATGAAGTAAGTGGGATGGAAGCAGGAATATTTGAGCAGGAAGTTTTTTCAAGTAAACTTAAAGAAAACAGTACTTTCCACTTTTTTTTAACTGAGAGGAAAAGGTGGTGGAAGTTTGGGAAAATTGTTACTGGCCAGAAATGCTTCACTCCTGTTCTCTATTTAGATGAGAAGGAGCACTATATCACAGACGGATTTCTTGCGATTGTCTTCCCATTATAAAATAATGCAATAAAATAACACTGAAAATGAAACAGAAAACGAAAAAGATGAGAATGTGTAAGGAAAAGGGCTCTTAATGTTTAATAGCTACCACTAAAGTCCCTAATTCAGGCTACCAGTTCTTACGCTTCTGTAAGTAAGATGAGGTGTCAAACATTATTTAAAGCATATGTGCTGTGAGATTGGACTACGCTTTGTGTTTCACGATTGATAAAGTATTGTTCCTAAATAAATCTTGCAATTCTAGCTGCAGTGACACAAATAATAGAACATGAAGGTGAGAAAGAAAATGGCCAATTTGAGTGATACAAAAAGAAGCTATGCTTCATTTGGTCTTAGAAAATAAGGCACAGTACAGATATGATTGCCTTTCTTGAAGAGTTGTATAGGATTGCTACTATATAAAGCTCTCCCTGCTTACGTTTTCGGAGTGACTCAGTGATTTGTGTATGTTGTGCGGTGCATTTTTCAGTTTTGAGAGACATGTTAAGGTAATGGTTCTGTAAAATTTTAAATGTTGGAACTGTATAGCACATTTTGTCATCAGATTCTGATTTGTTCACAAATTATGTATTCATGTGTAAGGGTAGCAAAACCAGGCAGAACACTGATCCTGAGAAAGAACGCAGCTCACAGAAGTACTTGTCATTTTATTTTTGTGTCTAATGGTCTATTTTTAAAACCTAAGCTTCCAGCACCAGGCACTTAGGAGAAATTCATTCTCTTATCTTTGAAAATAATATCAGCCTAAGTTACACCTCTTAGACCTCTCATATCCATTAGCATTTGTACTGTCTGATGATGTTTATACTTCAAGATTATTTTCAACCTTCAGCCTAATGAAAGAAAAAGTATGCTTGTTTCTTTACAGCAAATATGTAAGTGGCCAATAGATTAAAAATTACATTTACAGAGAAAATGTAGCCTGACTTCATAAGAAAGTCAGATTGACAAATACCATTGGCTTCTTGTGTTCATTTCAAGTTGGATTTAGCTAATGCCTGTGTGGTTGTAATCTCTGTGAGGTTACTTTATTACTTAGAACACATGTTTTGAAGTGGCAGTCAAAAGGATGAGGGCTTGGGGTTAAAAGACTTTGAGACATAATAATTCTTAATCAAAATCTCATTTGGAAAAAAATGGCACCTGGATTCAGTAAAGCAGTAAAGCACCCTGACTCTTCCAGGGAGTACAGCAGCCTGTCTTGACAGTGATTTATGTTCTTTTTTGCCTACCGTGCCCAAGTATATTATCTAGGTTGACATGCATATGTACATATATCAAGTGAGGTCTCAGCACCTGCTACAGTCCCCGTACTGAATTTATCCTTGTCGATACCTCTGAATATTGGTAGAGAACGAAGGACACAGTCCCTTGACACATATCAGCCAGATATAGCACGACATGATTTCAGCACAAGCTGGTCATATATTTAGACTCCACGGCAGAAGTAATTAAGAGTGGTATTTGATTGTCATCTGGCCTTGCAGTTGTTCTTGCCCTGAGAGTCTGGCAACTTGTAATCTTACAGGTCAACAAGCAACCACCTAGCTTCCATATTCTTTGACATTTCAGGGGCTGTTTCTGTGTAGACGTGAAGCAAGCACTCTGTGGGAAAAATATTACAGTAATAGACGTGACTCTTGAAATCTTGTCAAGTGCAGAATAATTTAGATTGTTCTGCAAATCCTATGCATACATTTTCCTAAACTAAAAACATGCTGCACTATTTGAAAAATACCTAGCCTGAGTATTACGGCCTTAAGCATTACAAAAAGGTCACCATATAATTTACTAGAAAATTATAACCTTCCAACAGGTTTTGAACCATCCTGTAAAATTTAACACAAATAGAGCATTCCAGCTTGGAGTTTTCTGGGGCATCACTGAAACAAAACAAAAAAGATGTACAAATTAAATTTGGTAGAATAATGTTTATATAATCTTTGGATATCACTACGACTGTAGTAGATAGGATTTCTTCATAGAAGTTATTTGTGCACTAGGTTGTCTTTTCTTAATCTCTTCCTTCCCTTCTACCCTCAATGCATAGGCTATTTTTTCTATATGGAGCTTTATTATCTTTTTTACTTGCATTCAAGTAAGTCTTGCTTAAACTCCTAAGCAGACTCTTTAAAATTATTTCATTTACTTTTGTAAACAGCAAAATATGACAAGCCAATGCAGATCCTGTTAAAACTTGCTAAAAACCATGCAAGCTCACAGCATGCTTTAAGGGACATAGGGCAAGAGCCATAGAGGCCTCCAACATCTAAAAATGGGTTTTAGAGAGAATGTGGGCGATAAATTTTTTTTTTTAAAAAGTAGTCCAGAGCTCCTCTACTTGGCAAAAGCTTCTGGGAACCTAAATTAATTCTGCTTTGAAATTTGGGCAGCCGAGTTCTCAAGGTACCTTAGCTTAGGGTTTTCCCCATTGAACCAGACATGAAGTTAAGCTGCATCTGAGTCGTTTCAACGATTCTCTGCAGCAGAGGCTGTTTTTTCTGGGTTGTGTCTCAACCTCCTGTCACTGAAGAGTTACTCAGAATTTCCTCCTGATGGTACAATGTAGCTTCGTAACTTCATTGAATTTGCTGAATTTACATGCAAGTAGTCAGATTCCAGCCCTGTGACTGTGCACCAGAAATAGGAGATTTCACACAGACCTTACTCTCTGCCTTATTCAGTGGAATCATCAAGTTATTGTCATCTAATTATTACATGGAACATTTAATGGGATTTGTGCTGTAATTATGAATTTGACCAGGACACATTAAGGAAAAATCTTAGTGTTTCATCAAGTGAATGGATCATACTTCAGAAGATGGGTGAGGTTATTTTCAGGAATAATGCACAGAAGTGAAGAGTTCAGCCTTGATTTATGAAATGTACAAGGCACATTATAAAGCAAATTTGAAGGGCAGTATCCTAAAGTGATGAGGACATCTGGGAGAGGTTCAGCAGTGAAAGAAGCGGCGACATAAATCACAAATGGGCTGTTCTTTGGTTGAAGATGTATATTAGTGGGAAGGCTATGAAATTTGCATTTGATTCTGGTTCAGGCTGAAGTAGCTCAGTGCCAGACTTCAGATCACAAGCATACTTCTGTGATCGTCTTTTGCACTATACTCTGCCACACAGCGAATGCCCCCAAACCAGTGTTTTGGGAAGCAGAGCTGTATATACACCCGTGCTTACAGTGTTGAAGGTGCAGATCATTTTAAAACAGTGAAGAGGACTGACTCCATTAGAACATCCTTCAAATTTCAGAAACAGAAGTTAGCTGCAACAGTTTAAAAGTAAAGCATTTTTTATCAGCGTAAATGTATTATTTGGAGAAAAATATAAGTTACAAAGAACATATGTAAGTAAATAAGCCAATTTACTCAGGATTTTAGTGACTTTTTAAGGCTGAAGCAATCTATTGTCTGAAGCTTCTCTTCTTCGGAAGAGTTGCAGGTTAAGAGCTACAGAGATGATAGAAAATACCTTAGAAGATATTTGATGGTTTTGCATTATCCACTGCTTAAACAATAATTAGCATGTCCATTTTCCTCTGATTACTTAAAACCCACTCTAGAAATGTGGGGTGTGTGCGTGTATCTGGGACTGATTTTGAAACAGACATTTCTCGATGTTTCAACTCCCTGAGCTTCTGCTATGAAGAGGTGGGTGAACGCATTAAAAATGTATTTAGCAAATACAACCAAATGTACTTGAAGACACAGTCAGCTGCGTATAACATTGTCTCTCTGTGATGGCGCTCTGGCTAGATAAGAGTTTTGTTGTTTGCAGTGGAAAAGACAAAGATGAGAAATGTTAGTTTGCACACTAGGGATAAAAAAAACCCCAACAAACAGATGAGGTAATGTTTTGCAAGAGTTTGAAAAGCAAAGGGACGTGAGGAAGTAAAAAGCTTTAGTAGCATATTATATCTGACATTGTTGTCTTTCTCTGTGTTCACTCTCACCCACACAACAGATCGTTTCTTAATTTTTCCATATGTGTTTCCTTTGTATTTTTCATTAATTGTCCTATTTTCCACAATTAATTGCATACTTCTAGATTTGTTCCTCTGCTGAAAAATTCTGGTTGATTACTCTCTGCATCTTTCCTCCCTTTTACTTAGCCTATTTAATCATTATTATTTTTCCCCCTCAAAACCTATTGCCTGTGTTTTTTTGCTGAAGAAACAGCATTTCTCAAGTTGCCATTTCTCACTGAACTTTAGCAGCATCCTCGCATCTGCTAATTCCTCATGGCTCTGTTGTTCCCTTGCAGTAATAACAGCCTTATTTTTTCCTTCCTGGGAACACTGGGATGACTGATATCGGCAGTGAAACTTTCAGGAAAAAGTTTCTAAGTCCAGTATATGAAGAAATGGGGTGATCCTGTCAAGAAGCTGTCTTTTTGAATGGACTTTTATATGGAGCACGCCAGCGTGGGCGCAGAAGGAGGCTTTATTGCTTCGTGCAGAACGTGTGTCTCATGAGCAAGTCCGTATCGGCAACCTAAGAGTGAAATCTATGCTGGTCCCAACGGACGTCTCAGTTCACCTGGTGCTAATCCAGTCGTGGAGGCAAAGACTCCAGTCTAGTTAGGTTGTTGATTTGGTTAGTCCTTCTGTGATCGCCAGGAAAGGGGAGAAAAGACCTCAGGGAGGCTTGATGAGTAGTTTTCATCTGAAAGCACATTTATATGGAACCTGACCTATTTTGTATTTGTCCATATATTTCTGCTTTTAGTGGATATTTAATCTGCAGTGGCAGTTTGCCAAAAATTACGTAAACTCCTTGTTTCTTTCTTTCCTTTGTTTGTTTTTCTTTCTTTTAGCCTGTTAAAAAAAAAAAATGAAGAAAGGGAGAAAGGGGTCAAGAACAGGGGAGTCTAAAAGCTTTTGAGTGAAAGCAAACATAAAATATTAACTTATTTAAAAGAATCACAGAGAAGGTCATCCTTTGTCTCCCTGTAAAGTTAGGGCTTTATATTAGTTTTCTTGTGATTTAGTCACCTGTCAAAGAGATTTAGAGGGGTTTTTTTGCTTAGAGTTTTTTTGTTTTGGGGAGGTGCTTTTTGTTTATTAAAAAAAACCCCCAAACCCTCAAGGCTTCTAATTATGGAGAGAAGAAAAAGCATCAGGTACCATTTCTTGTTGATGCTATAGGCAGAATGACATGTCTCAGGTTTGGGATGAGTAGGCTAATTTTAGACTATTGAGTCACCACTCAGTCGCAGCACTGGACTACCATGAAATAAAAATACAGTGTTGTCTTTACGAAGCAAGATGTAGTCATAGCCTGTGAGAAAAGTGCTTTCTTCTTTGTAGCAAAGAATGTGTTACATGCATCAAATTTCAACACTGAGAATATAATTGGTTGAGGTACATATTTCTTGGGTTTCAGCTGTAAAAGTGTTCATAAGAAGACACCACTTGTAAGAGGAAAAGATGCATGAACATAGCCATCTGTGCCACTATAAAACTACTTTTCTTTTGCTTCTTAGGCTGAGATAAGCCTTTTTGAAGGCTCTGGCAATAAGAACTTCTTTGGAGACCAAAGCAGAAGGTGGGAACGTGAGGAGAGTGATGTTAGTTTCAAGATGTTTAACCACACATACATTTACGAGCTATGTACCTTCTCAAATAGCTCATCTTACTCCTCAGGAGCTTACTGTTGAACAGCAGCTTCTTGTATCACACTTTTCCTACGGTCCAGCTATCAGAGAGTTTTGCTGTTTCGTTTGTGAATGTTGTGTGCAGCGCTTTTAAAAGAACATTATTTTGCAGCAGAAGTTCCAGGCTTTCATGTACTAAACCAACACTACTGTGTATTTATATAGCCCTTTCCTAACAGAAGATTTCTGAATGTTAAGAAGGGCACGATCACTTTATCATATGATGGGCTTTATCTTCATAACCTGTCCTTGTCAGAGGATAAATGATCCAGGAATGATCATCTTGTGCTTGAAAGGTCAAAACTCCCACAAACGTATGAGGTCATGATCCTTAGTGCTGTCTCATTCATTGAGCTCGACGAAATTACGGAAAGAAGTTTTCTGACCAAAGTGGGCTGCACCACTGCCTCATCTGACTGCGGGTCTTGTCCTGAGGCAAACTGCTGAATATCTCCAGAGCTCCTTGACTGAGTTGCATGGTCCTCGAGCTGAGTGTTCCTAGGGCCATGGGGTCGACTGGTCAAGTTATCTCCTCTAAAGGTACCTGGGCAGTGACGGTCTTTAATAAGCAGAAACGGTTCCCCTGAAGGCAAGAAGAGAAAGGAAAATGCTTTGCAAATACTTATACTTACAAAAGCAAAACCCCTTCCTCAGAAGTTGCTTTTCTGGCTCTTTGTGTGAGCACGTGTTTAAGTCATCTGTATGTAGTGATTTGCCAGCAGGCTTTTAGCCACAGTACATTCTGTTAGGAAAGGCTCTGGGAGATATAAAATTTTTGTGTTTTCTAAACAATTAATTGGAATAGGAAGCAGTTTTTATTATTTCTTTGCTGCTTTTCTTGGGATTGGAGAGATGAGGAGAGGCTGGCAAACACTACACAAATCTAAGAAACAGTAAACTGTGTTTTTACAATCAATAGCTTTTTTAAAAAAAAAATTTCATCCTTCAGTTCCCTGCTTGTTTCTAGTTACTAAATCCCACAAAAAAGACATATCATTATCTTATCCTCTGCTCCACCATTTCAGATGTTTAGAGCCCTTGATAAATTAGCAGACGGGTTATTCAGAAAAATAAAATTACATTTCTGGATTGGATTTATGATTATTATGCAAATGTAACTGCCATATTCTGTGCAGAAAACACATTTGAAAGCCTGAAAATAGCAATAATCCTGTTCAGGAGCTACTCCAGTTAATACTTTCCTATATAGAATTGAGTATTCATTAATAACTTCTGGATTGTTATTAGAATTGTTTTATTGTAACATGTAATTTTCTTGAACTGACTACATCTTTCTCAAAATGGTTTTAATTACAGAAATAAATGACAGAGCTTAGAGGAGATGCTTATACAACAGTGCAGTCATTTTCTGTGTGCCAACTGGAAATTCATTCTTAACAGATGGAATTCACCAGTCTGCAAAGAATGAACATGAGGCCTTAAAACTTTACTTAATCTGTCTGATAAAGTATGAACGTAATGTCATACATGCTATTTCTTCTTGGCTTCTGCACTATTAATCAATTACTCTGTTACAGCTGCAGAAAAAACAAGGAGTTGATCATTTTACTGAGGCTGTATTTTGCTATTAGGATCAATTTTGTATTTCAACAAGACATACCACTGTGGGTCAGAATAAAGGTATGGCTCAAAATATTTCCATTTCCCTACAGGGACTGTGACATTTATCCTTCTTCCGTCTCGTGGTGTGGGCAGTACTATTGCAGATTACTTTGGCCTCTTGTTCCTCTCTTCTTTTTTGTTATCATTCTGCCTGACCCTGTTCTTGTAGCTCTTGTTGCCTTTATAAATCAGTAGGTATGACCTTCTTCCAAATTCTGATTCAGGATAAAGGTTGTAGATAGCCATAAGGGAAGCGAGGACTTTCGATGCAACCTACCAGGAATAGAAAACCAATATTTTGCTCCTAGTTGATGAGCCGGTTGATTGCAAGTCTTGCTTCTTCCTTGAGACTCGCTAACTTTAATGAACAGCAGTAAAAATGTAGCCCAGGAGCAGCTCAAAAAGTGGAGGGGCACTGATTAGGCATGACGTAAGGAAGGGAGGCATCGTCAATATGGAGAAAATGAGGGTATCAAGTTGAATGACCCCGCAAACTGGGGTAGGAGCAGAGGGATGAATTCATTACTATGGAGTGCAAAATCACATACTTAAGAATAACAAGATATTCAGCTACAAGTTAATTGCTCATCAGTTAGAACTGAATAAGAAGTAAAAGCGTACGATGTGCTAAATGACAACAGGATGAGTAAGCTGGAGTGTTGTGGCCATGGAAAAGGCAATTGTACTGCTGGCCCGTATGGAGGGAGAGAGAAATGGCAGAGATCCTATCCTACCAGAGAAAAAAAGGGTATAGCTCTGCCAGCCAGTCACCCCAGCTTTACTGGGGCACTTGCAGCGCACCAGTACTCTGCATCCACTGGAAACGTGTGTGTCTTTATCTCAGTGTACTTCAGAAACCCATGACAGTAAGGTAGTTACTGTAGAGCATAAGAACTGCTGTGAGCTCGCATCCTTGCTCATCTGATGTGATCTTCTTCACATTTCCATCCTCTAAAAGAATGTGGCGTGTTTTAACACAGCAAAACGATGACTAGAAGTGAAAATAAATTAGTCAGAGAGGGGAGAGGACTATTTATGCCAAAGGATTGAAGTGGCATGAGAGAAAACAGAGATAAACTGGCCACAGATAAACTTAGGGTGGGAATAAAAAGAGGGTATCAAAAGAGCGGTGTTTCAGTAGGAATAACAGTCAAAAGTGAACTGGTGTGACCAGTTGATACAAAGGTCCTGTACTGGTGATGATAAAGGGCTAGCTCTGTTGAACTAGGAGGTCTCCTCCAGCTCTGCCTTTCCTGTAGGGTCACTCTGGGAGGAAGGGGCTTAGGGAGGTCGCTGGTCCAACCTCGCCTGCTCGGTGGGAATGGTCCTACTGAGAGCTGGATCTGAACAAGAACGACCTCGCATGGCATCTGGCAAAAAATAGCTAAAGAAGATTTTACAAAGAAATGAATATTAGGCCAGTAAGCAAGACCCAGAGATTTTTTCCAACCAAATTTTGGTTCCTAGCGGCACTCTTGACTTTGAAGGGCTGTTTAAGCCTTTTCTTTGGATTTCTGACACCAGAAGCCTCTCAGTCATATGTTCTTGTTAGACCCTAAGCTCCACAGAGCTGACACTGTGCTTATATTTTGCACTAGTTAAATATTTAGAAATAATTTCATAAATGAAATAAATTGAATCACCAGTCATAGATGCCAAGGCAAAATAAGTTGAATGTGAAAATTATATCAGTTATAAGCATAGTGACTTTTTATTATATACATACACAAGCATCTGCATCTGTATCTTGTATTTTTTTTTAAGTCTGCTTCAATACTGCCATGTCTTACTCATTTATGCATTTGCTACAGCAATATTTTGTTAAATATTGAAAAGTTTGTGATTTAAACCTGACTGTGATTTGAGTTGTAAATAATTCTTATGGACCTGAAGGCTGAAATTTAACATTAGGCTGGTTTTATTTATTTTTATTGTTTGAACTTTCCAGCAAGACCAAGCAAGGATATACTTAGTTCATTAACAATAAATGAGGAAGAAATGCAGCTATGCTGTCAAGGAAATGAAAGAGCATAGAAAAATACGTTCAGGAGGACTATTTTAATTAATGTTTTTACACTGCATTGTCCTACTTTTTATTCTGTAGTCTTCTTTAAAGCACAGAAAACAATTTTGATAGAGAAAGAATAATTATCCTGGCTGCTTTCAATTAAATAAATATACACTTCTAGAATGCCAAATAAAATTCAATGATATGGTTTAAAAAAAAAAAAAATAGCGGGGGGAGGTCTGGGCAGATGAACTGTCTAGTTTTGTAATCTGTGAATATATGAATATTGTGGCCGAAAGTATGTTCCTGCTTCTTTGTTGTTAGAGTTTAGGTGCTAAATCCACTTCTATAGTGGCATAAAGAAGGGCACTCTAATGGAGCCTGGAGACTACCTGGCTTTGCTGCCCGAGGATGCTGCTGGTCCAGCATAGCTGTGCTGCGGCTTCTCTTCACAAGGCTTAGGCAAAGAAACCTAAACCTGGCAGGGAGCCCTGAGGGGGGATAATGTCCTCCTTCCCTTCCCTTCTTTGTGCAAAAAACCCCTTCCTGTGGCCAAGGAGCTCTCCCTGGCACAGGAGAAGATGCCACCTCCAGCAGCCCAAGCGTGCCTGACCTCCGGGGCTTAGCCGGGGCAAAGCAGCCGTGAATTTTACTGCAAAGAAAAGAAGAAAAACCAGATTTGCATTTCGCTTGTTTTGATTTCGCTACTTAAAACTAATCTCGGGTAGCTTTTTTTATTTTCTTGAAAGCTGCTTTGTACTGACTAGCCCTTGGTATTTGTCAAATTCTTTGTTTTCTCCACGTATTCCCTACTGGCCTACTCAGAAGCTAGTTAAATTATGAGGATTATTCAGAGCTGCACTGGATAATAAAATGGTCTATTGATTAGTAGACTTCTAATTACTTGTCTCTTAGGATGAAAGAGAAATAAGAAGATTTGATAGTAAACAAAGCAGAAAACAAATAGGGTGTTTCCAACATGTAGGGGTATACATGCTTGTGTGTGGCCTTGTACATGAGTATTGTAATTTCCATTTTATCATCATGGGCTTATTTGACTGCTTACAGAGCCGTGACCTGCACAAGCAGACTGTTAGACAGATAATCAGCCAAAAGATACCACTCCTTAATTTTTTTCTGCAATACCTTGCGTATGCACTGGAAGAATAACATCATGATGAGCAATATGTTTTTGATTTTTCATGTCTTGTCATAATGACATCAAAGTTATGGCTAATTTGTGTTTTAACTAGGTATGTACCGATAGAAATGAATATAAATAACATGTCAGAGTTTTAGCTTGAAAAACGGTGAACACCAGTAGGTAGTGAAACACTTCCACTTGCATTACATACCTCCATACTAGTTCAACATGTCAAATTACCTCTGGTCTTCCCTCAAAACAATGCATAGTATGTATTCCACCTTCAAAGCAGTTTCTCTAATAGTGCTCATCTTCAAGATGTGTGTGAAATTTTTAAGGATGCAGATTTACAAGCCTACGAGCCTTGCCCAGGAGGAGGGTACCACTGACATCCTCTCCTCCTTCCTTAGCACCAAATGGCAAGGTGATGGCAACACTGCTCGCGAGAGGAGTTCTCACTTGTCCTTGTAGGTGACTGTGCTTCCCAAAGAGGTATGAAAGCAGGGGACACACTTTGGGATGTTTTGAAAAATAAGGGTTGAAATCCTGGCAGAATTGCTGTTGATTTCAGAAGGACCAGGGTTTCTCACCAGCCCTCTAATGCCTCTTCCATGATCCACAAAAGTCTTTCCATGAATTTCTATGCGCTCTGCATGCCTGTCTTATTTTTCTTTCCTAATATCTTTCTTTAAATGCTATGAACTTCAAACAAAAACAACTAATACCCCCCAACAACAACTCTGTATAGCTCTTGCCTATGGCAAAATGGCTGAGCCAAAGCAGTAATTTAATTAAAGTGTGAAAAATCATGTAATTCTCATGAAGTATTCAAATTCCTTTTTTGCTGGGGATTTTTTGTTTTGTTTTGTTTTGTTAGAGCCGTCCAAGTATCAAGGGCTGTTTCCTATTCTGTTTATACCCTTTTAAAGAATATGAGTTTCTCATTCAGAAGTGAAGCAGTTCCCATTGCTTTTAATTTTGCCTGTGGGTTGATTTGACTGTGGTGTAGTTTGCACGGCTCTTCTAGTTTGCCTGGTTTTCCTCCATGGTAAAAATCCTTTCCTTTTAAACCTGGCTGCTGGCAGAGAGGTAGGTGAGCAGCCCTGTGCTTTGTAGATGCAAGCAGTCTTGTCAGCCCATCAGTCTCCTCATCTCCTGTCACCTGGAGGTTGATGTCAGAGCAAGATATTCTCCGCTAAATGTGAATTCCTTCATTAGTTTTGTGGTCTTCCTCTAGGCCTGTAATTAGAGCCCTCCTGATAACCAGCACACAACTGCACCCATTAATTAGCTCTTCATTTGAAGGTTTCTCTCTCGGTGTTTCCATCCTTGTCAGCTTACAGGAGGCTCAGCTACCTTCAGCTGCTGCTTGAATCCGTTAGCCGCATCAATCATCCTTCCCATAAAAACCCAACACACAGGCTGAAGGAAGCCCTTAGCATCGCTGCGGTCACAGGAAAGCCACCCTATTTCCACACAGCGAAGCACTGTGCTGGGTGAGCAGCCAACATTACGTTATGTGTGCTTTTGTGGGTGTCTGTGTAGTTATTGAATAGCTGCTATATTTTTCCACGGAGCATAGAAAAGAGACACGGCCCAGGCTCTGCTGTTTACCTGACAGAACAGTCAAAACAGGTTTCTGATTAAAGAGGCAGCAGCAGACACCCAGTCTCTGCGGGCTTCTCCACATTAGGGGATAATGGAAGCGTTTACTAACAGCCAAAGAAATTATTTATTAGGATATGAAACCTTTAATTTATAAGGAAGGTTTCACATTCTCTTTGGGGTTTTTTTTGCCTTATACTCCCACTCTGCAAAATGTAGCAAGGCCAAAAATTAATGCATTTGCACATCTATTTCTAAGCTATGTGGGTGTCTCTGAAAAGGTATGATTTTGAAGTAGAACAAATAATATACTCATAGCAATTTTCTTTGAACCAACAAGGTTTTAGAAACCCGAAGATCCAGATCAATCAAACCCAGTATATTACATTCTCTGCTCTGTTAGGTTTAGATTTAAACTGTTTTATAAACATTAAAACTTCAACAAGAATTCCCCAGCTGCTAAAAATGGCTCTGATGGAGCAGGGCAAAGTCACACCTGGGGAATATACGCTGGAAGCCGAGACTTCACCTTTCGTTCTGCTCCCCTAACTACCTGGTACAACAGGTTTGCGTCTTATGCTATGCGTTTCATCATCCTGTATACATCTTGATGTAGGCAGTTGCCCCTGTTATCCATACAGGAGGCTGACACAAGGGAGTAAAGTCTTTCCTGATCCTGCCAAAGCTGATGAGAGAATCACTTTGAATCTAATAATTTGTGAAATACACAGTCATATTGAAACATTTAAGTGTAAAATGTTGACAAAGGTATGAAATGGTATAAATAGCTTTATTGTTTACAGAATAGCCTCATCTGCAGTTGCTCCCAGTTTATTTATTTGTACACACACAGATGTGCATTATGTACCCAGAAGGAAAGAACACAAAGGACTTTTTTTTTTTTTTCTTTATTTTGCTTGTTCTTATTTGGGGGAAGAAAACGTGATCTCTGACATGCTGAAGAGCACAGAGCGAGAGGCAGATGTGGGCTCTCT
Organism: Haliaeetus leucocephalus; assembly: GCF_000737465.1. NCBI lineage: Eukaryota > Metazoa > Chordata > Aves > Accipitriformes > Accipitridae > Haliaeetus > Haliaeetus leucocephalus. The sequence continues at coordinate 4,408,736 of NW_010973013.1, read as the reverse complement.
CTCCTATGTGTCCCCCCCCCGCCCTGACCCCTCGACTTCTGTTTTCACCCCATTACAACTTCTTGTGCATCTTCTGGAAAACGCACCTTGTTGGTGTGCCACTGCAGGCACTGGAGCTCTTTCTCCCCTCTCCTTTAGATCCTGATGCTGTTTGCAGGAGGAGAAAACTTTTATTCAATTTAAGAGTTTGCTTCTGCCTCAGCCTCGCTGAGCTTGACCCTGTTCCCCAGGCTCATCCAAATGCTGGGGCTCATCCAAATGCTGGGGCTCATCTACCCTGCTGAGCCTCTGGAGATAATTCGGGTTCCCTGATAAACCCCGGGGCCTGAACTGACATCCACTGAAATGAGAATAGTACCTATAAAATCACTGTGTGTTAGTTTAAAATAACAAAGAAAAAAGATTCGGTCCGTCATTGTTCTGTGCTGCTTTGCCCCATACAAAAGAAGCAGGCGGGCCCACAGGAATCCCCTGTGGGGATTTAGGACTAATTTATTTAGGACTTTATGACCTGTACAGAGGTGCTGCTGGTGCAGAAATCAAGGCAGATGTCTTTACAAGTCTTTTAGACAGCAGACAGTCAGGTACAAGTTAAGGCAGCCTTAATACTTCCTAGACTGAAACAGGGGGGCAAAATCCCTTCTCCTAGCCAGCAGAGGATAGCAAGGGTGAATACTTTTTGCGTGTCACACCTGGTATCTTTGTGTAGCTATAGGGGTGAAATGGATCCTTGTGAATAATTGGACATTGTCATTCTAGATTATTTTTAATTAGCAAAGCATGAGCATGATACCTCCAAAATTTCAGAATGCTGCTCTGAGAGTTTGTCTCATCTGATCTTTCTTTTTTTTTTTTTCCCACTGAAGGGTATCATACACTGTTTCTTTGTATCTGCTTTTTGTAGATAGGGTTGGTCTAGGAGCAAAATTTCTTCCTCTTTCTTCTACAGGTGTTCAGCTTTAAACATGTTTCTACCAATGTTTCATTTTGCCATTTCAAGAATACTAAGGTTTCCGGTTGTTTACTTTTAATTACCCTTGGAAAAATTTCAGTACAAGTAGCTGACTTCTTCCCCCTTCCTACATCTGTATCTATGTATCTTCCCATGTAATTTGTCCCCTCCACCCTAGAAAAAGCAATGAGTAGTACTTATGACTAAACCAGATAGGTGTGAGCAATCAGGTAGTGTTAATATTTGCAAGGGTAAGAAATGTAATTTACGGAGACAATTGAGACAAAATAAACGTGCCCTATGTAATTAGCATAATAGCTGCATGTCATCAAGTTTTCCCTGTGTATTATTACGACTGTGTTGATTAACCAGGTGTAGAAAGATTTGGAAAGACCAGAAAAAAGGTAGGCAATAATAAGTAGGAGGTCACAGGAAGCAGAGAATGAAAATATATGTGTGTCCGGCAAAAAGAGTACATTTCGTCTGTTTCTTGGCAGTACGGGCTTTGGGACTAAAGTCTGATGGCAGCTGTTAGTTCCAAACAGGTAGGATTGATCTAAATTATGGTTTCCTGAGAGGCCAATTTTTTCCGGTGACAGTTTTTCTGCTTCCTTTTGCTTAAAGAAGGAGGAGGATCTTGACCTTTTGAGCAGCGGAAGGCAGTCCTCTTAAAGATTTTCATCACTGTCGAGCTTGTTTTCCTACAATCCATGGGAACAGAGGTATCTGCAAGCTGGCCTGACGGGTGCAGTTTGGCTGACAGCATGATGGGAAAGTTCAGACCTCCGGGAAGGAGATTACAGACTTCCTGCCAGAAGGGGGTAATTTTGTCACAGGTGCGGAGTACGCAAAGTGTTGCAGAGATGACAGAAAGTGTTGACACTGACATTTATTTCCCAAAGTTCGGTAGTTTAGCAGAGTGGAGTCTTGCAGAAGTCTCCAGAGGGAAAGTGAAGAAGATGTCACGTTGACAACATCCCAAATTCTGTCCCAGTTCTCCTGTGAAAAGAGTAAGGGTACCTCCTCAATGCCAGCTCTCCCTGGATAGGAATGAATTTGCGTATGAGTAATTATGAAATTAAAACTCACTGGAGACTGCAAACCCGCATACACCTAAAAGTTGTTAAATATGTTTCCCAAGGACAATATTGGGGGGGTTGCAGGTGGCTGGGCATCAGCGGAGGCCCACCTGAGCATAAGAGAGATGTGACTCTCAAGCTGAAATGCCCATTTAATCCCCAAGGACACGTAGAAGTTTCTATTTAAAACTCACATAACTTTCACGTTCATTAAGAGCATTAGAAGTGGTGGGTAATGTATTTCAGCCTGTGAAGTAGCTATCTAGGACTGTAGCTATGTTTGCACATGGACGCGTGTATATGCACTTATTGGTAAACTTCTGGAAACTATGAGGTGCTTTTGGGTTTGCTTTTGGGTTTTCATCACACAAGGTTTAAGTATGTTATTTGTTCATGCAGAAATTAATTCTATATAAAAAGTCTCACTCTGACCTCCAACTGCTTAATTTGTGCCTGGCCTTAGGTTGAAGTGCAAGAACTTAAGGCTTCCACCTCTGTCTGAATTGTAGGTGCAATTTTTTTTGATAAAATGGTATCTGCTATAAAAAAAAAAAAAAAAAAAAAAATTGGGGACCTTTTTGCTCTTGGGTAGATCTTTTTCCTAGATAAATTACAATAATTTTAACTGCCTGTTCTGTGCAGTAGCAAGGATTTTAATGATGATATGCCTGTACAGTTCTTGTCTAGTTAATGAAATATGTAGCATATTTAGATTTAAATCAAATCTCGAGTTTGGCTGCTTCTGTTCTCGGTTGTGTATGTTGGATTTTATGTCATTTTTTGTGTAGGTTTTTCAAGCATAACGCTGTTTCTGCATTTTAGCAACTACATAGATTTGTCTTTGTGATATTTTCCGCCATGTCCCTTGCTATGAAATACATGCTATACTACTCATTTCCTATCCCTCACTGCATCAATAAGCAGGTTTTTAAGCAGTATTTTGTATATATTTGGCAAAATAGATACATTCAGCAAAACTCTCATGTACAGCTTAAGAGTGTGTACTCAAGCAAATTCAGGTTCATTGCTTTTTTGCATTTAGTGTTATTTTTTGTATATTTGGCCTTGATTCAACAAAGCTCTCAGGAATTTACTTAAATGTAAACTCACGGGTACTTAAGTGTAAAGGCAGGTGTGTTTCTAACTGCTTTGCCCTGCTAAGCCTGTAATGTTTACAGTGTCTTCACATCCTTTGGGTAAAATCTATCCTAACCTCATTGTCTATTGTATCTCTATATCACACCACAGCACATCACACGTGATACACGTACAGCTGCATCTCCATAAAAAGCAAAAAAAAACCCCGAACTTGGTTAGATGGAGGGATATTCTCCAACAGAAGGAATTCTATTACCAGCTGTTTTTTGCTGGGCACCCAGAATCTGTGCATTATACCTTTCTGACCTAGCGCAGCTCACAGCAAGCTGCGCTCTGCAGCATTTCTGCTGGCACTCCAAGGCCAGGCTTCCCAAATAGCATGCCATCCTTACAGACATCTGCTCAGCATTTGAGAGGAGTCAGGATCTGCTACCCCTCCTTTATACCATTGCTGTTATTGCTATGTTAGTCCCCTGAATAACAGCACACGGGACATACAACAGTCCATTACTGTTAATGGTGTTATTGTAGAATCACACTACTGAAAAATACTGCCTCAAGCAAAATATTCTAGATAATTTAGTCCTGTCTCTCAGGAAGGCACATGCTGGGGTAATGAAAGTTCAACTTAGTGAATGTGAAAGGACCCCATTGTTTGGACTGCTTGAAATGGTATTTAATATTCTCACTTAGATAATTTTCTTAAAGAAAATGGGAGTGGTTTTCTTACTTGTTTTGTCCCCCAGATGAACTCCTTTCATTGAGGACACAGCCCCAACAAGGGTTATTGTCAGGCAGCCCAGGGAAATCGATGCTGATACCAGAAGGGGTGGTCAGAGCCCAGCTGCAAACCATCAGCATCACCCTTCCTGTCTTCCACCCTGGTCCCTGAGAAGGGATGGGCAAAAAAGGCTGGAAGGTTTGACCATTGCCACCCTGCAACAAAACACTGCACAAGCAACCATGTTAATTATGGCCCGATGGTGTTCTCTGCCATCTTCGCAAAGGGGAAAGGTGCAGAGTCAAGATCTTGGGATTTCTAGGGTGCTCCTCAGAGGGCCAGGAGTTGGTCTGAGTGGAAATGCTGAGAGATTTACAACTGTGGGACCTATCAAAATACCATGTCCAGCTCCAGGGGGCTTTTTAATTTTGCTGGCCCACACTAGAAGAAAGCAAACTTAGAAAACGATGTGTAGAACAAGTGAGTATAGTGCTTTCTGCGCCATCCGCTTGCACGTTGTCTTGAAGGTTGCCAGTCTCAGGGTCAAGAGTCAGGCTCTGCCACAGGGCAGGTGTAAGAGACTCAGGGCAATGACTTTTCTCTAATTAGCACCACGTAGCACAGAGAGACATTTAACAAAGAGTAACGCCACTTCCGACAAGTCATATGGCATTTCTTTCAGCATTAACTATCTTTGTTGTGACAGAATTGCAGCCAAATGAAGAACGTATGTAGACAGCACCCGCGTCCATTAAGCAGCCTTGCTGCTATCTAGCTGGGTTGTTATTCCTCAGTTCATGGGGAAAGGAAACCTGCCGACACCTATTACATGTGCTTCTAATTTAATAACTGAATATTAAAAATCGAGGCACTACTATGGAGGTCTACCAAATATACTCAGCCACAGACCTTAGGGTCGAACCTGGCTCTGTGTTTAGAGGAGGGAGACGTTTTTCATACAGAGGAGATCTTATCAATCCATTTTAATTTATTTTCCATGATGCAGTCTATCAAGACGCAGCATTAGCTTTGTTTTACCGCCACGTGATTTGGCCATTAGCAGTACCGTGCACGCGGTTTATCAAATGGCGTGGCAAGTTCAAAATGCCTTTAGAAACACGCAACATACGCTGACACCAAAATGGATGCCTGAGGGTAAGGCACGTCAGGGCAACCTTATCTTCTCTGAGCTCCTGTTAGGGGAACTGCAAAGTTAATTTCACCCGACTTTTTTGGATCTCACCCGTCTTTTTCCTTAGCATAGACATCCATTATTCAAAGTAGTTTTGAGGGCTTCTGGAAAAGCGCTACAGAAGAGTAAGATGGGCGCTTGGTAACTTTTAACTCTTGCAACTGTTGGGATTTGCTGAAACTGTTCAAGAAGAGAAAAAAAAAAGGGGGGGGGGATTCTCACTAGGACAAATTGGAACTAAAATTGTATTGGTTTAAAGGGTATCTGTTGACTAGACATTACGGCTGGATTTCTGGGGGTTTGTGGACTACCTTGCCCAAACCGTTTTCGCGGGTTGAGGTTACCCCCCAGCCCCTGGCTCTCCTCGCAGTGCCAGGCCATGGGCCTGCTCCTCGCCGGCGATCGATGATGGCGGATCTCCGGTACCCACCGGCTTTCCCTAGGGCGGCCCAAACGCGCCTGGTCGCTTCCCGCACCGTGCCCCCGCTCGAGGTGCTTGGGGGGCGGGGGGAACGGGACTGCAGTATTTGGGGGGCAGAGATTCCGAAATGAAGGCAAACACCTCCATTTTGTGGGGTTGGGGGGCAGGGGGGGAGCGGGCTCTGGCTTATCACTTC